>NC_062209.1:3269532-3397032 GCF_912470025.1 Vespa velutina
ACGATCAAGAAGGCGCATAAGAGAAAGTACCGTCGAGGATATCGTCGTTCATTCTCTCCACTCGTCGATGTACGAAGACCCATAAGCGAGCTACATTAATCGAACATTTGTATGGGATCCGGTGCTTCGAGTTCCTTCCGGCTGACTTTACCGACAGGCACCACCCTATAGTCTTTCCTTCTCTCCCCCTCTTTTTTTTCTCTTTCTCATTCCCGCTTTATACGCCTTCCCAGGCGAGTTCTGCTACAGCATCGACTGCACGAGCGTCTCTTCCTCTTGGAATTCCCTTTACCTTCACCTCCCTTTCTCTCTCTCTTTCTCTATTTTACCTGCAAGCAAGGTCCTCCTTTTTTTTCCTTCACCATTCTCACGAGACGAAACGCCGGAACGTTACTTGCATGCCAAATCGAGGCTATTTTCAAGGAGATTCTGACCAAGACGACGATGTAGTATCTTCGAGGCAAAGAAGCGAATCCCTTTCGACGATATATAACTACACGTATCTACGTATGTACGTCATCCTTTTCAAAGACGATTTTCCTTTTTGCAACGAGAAATCCCATCAATGATTTGCATTCGTGCCTATTGCTTGACGAGATAAGCTCCATGCCGTTGTTATTGTTATGGGCATTTTTTCTTCTTCTTTTATTTTTTTTTTTTTTTTTTTTTTTTTTTTTTTTTTTTTTTTATTTATTTTTTTTTTTTTTACAAAGAAAGCTTTCATCGTCAAAGAGTAGATAGAAGTCTGCTATTTTGTAGCGAGATTAATCGCCACGTCGGACGGTCCTATTTCATGCGTCTTCTCGAAGCCAACGAGAGAAGAGGAGTCGCGCGCTGTTTCCTCGAAGGATGATGCTTCTTGCGGAGTTTCAAGATCGCGAGCGAGAGAGGGAGAAAGATTGTGAAAAGAGAGAGATAGAGATAGAGATAAATAGATAGATAGTGAGAGAGAGAGAGAGAGAGAGAGAGAGAGAGAGAGAGAGAGAGAAATAAAGAAAGAGATACACGGACAGATAGACAACTGCTGTGTAAAGTCGTCGTCGCTGCACATTCGTAACTTACTTCGTATGTAAAATGATGCTTTATCAAAGTATGCCGCCGCTTACGTATGTATTATTCGGCGGTATATTCCTTAAAGATGAGTTAAAATTTCAATATTTCGTACGTACGTATTCGCGGCTTGACGTAATTTCCATAAGCTAGATAAGCGGTGTTCTTCATCTCACGATAACGCCGATAACTAAGCGCAAGTGCGTTTAGATTTTCACTTCTTCCTGTATGATTAACTTTTGTTAAACGTGCACGATGAAACTTTGACGATATTTCCTTTCGTTCAGCGCGAGCAAAAAAAAAAAAAATAACTAAGACCAAACGGTGTTATTCGTTACCACGTAACTATTCTTTTAAATTCACATATTTTTATTCGACGAACGACGCGAACGAACGACGACTGTTCGTTTCGATATCTTCTCGTTATCTTATCTGTTAATGCGTTATGGAGACTTCAAGAAAATTAAGAATGGAACGATTGGACGAGCATGAGTCACGATCGTGGCGAGCTATGTAAACGTCATTACCTTGAAACTCGATGGACGTTATTATTAGTGCGAGTTTTTCCTTCGAGTAAAAAACGGTCTTTCTACGATAGAAAACGATGAACATTTTACTTAGAGATATTACGCGAAGGGATTCGAGTAATCATGCGCGATCTACGATATATACGATTTGTATGCACGCGCCTGCGTGCACATAGATACACATACGCACATAGATACATATACAATCATACTACGTCGTTTAGGAGAGCTACGATAATCTGGCAATTACACAACGCTCTCTCGAAGCCACAATCGTTGCCATGTAATGGAGGCGAGGAACACCGATGTGTTCCGGCATTACGAATGGGAGTACCGAAAGCTATTGTATTTCGCAAGGAGAGTTCCGTCCGTCCTCGCTCGATAGCGAAACGCGGCTGTCGTTTCGTGCTGGTCAAAGCTGTATACGCGTCTCGATCGCGTGTTTACGCGTTCACCATGTCGGTGCGTTATCGATCCGAACGGGATTACGCTTCGTCGGCTAATGTCAACCATCGGAATTCTAAGCTTATTCGGTACGACATAGATACTCGAATTCCAGATACGAGTATCTATATATAAACGCGAATTAAAACTTCGTTGGAAACCTTCTATGGTTATAAATATTTTTCATAATTAATCAACAATTTTTTCTTTACAATATTCACGAGCCCTGCGCTATCGCTTCGTTTTTATTACACGTTCTTGCTAACGGCGATAAAATAAGAACAAAAAAAGGCATTATGAATTATGTTACAGTACTGCGAATTGTTTTAATTAAAAAAAAAAAAAAAAAAAAAGAAAAAGCAAAAAGAAAAAAAACAAGAAGAAGGTAATATGAAGTAGGGTAAAACGTATAGAATAATAATATCCTATTGGATCTTTTTCTTCTTTCTCAATTAGCATACGATCTTCCGATGTAGGAATTCTGAAGGATAAATACTTTCGCGTGAACGTTATATGCGATCGTCTTGATCATCCGTTGAAACTCTCTAACGTGGAAATAAAATTTATAGAGAGAAAAAATAAGAAAGAAGAAAAAGAAAAGAAAAGAAAAAAAAAAGGAAGGACCGTCTTTGGTATCTATATATCATAGACAAGAAAGTTCGTTGCATTTTGAAGCTAGCGGGACGAGTTTAGATAGGTGCAGCTTAGCGGGTTGGTAAGTAGGTTGCCACAGGTAGCTCGTTCCTTATGTGTGTGTATTGGTTAAGTTGTACGCATACGTATCACATATGTACTTGTACGTATATATATATATATATATATATATATATATATATATATATATATATGTATGAACGAACGACACCGAAGAAAAGCACGAACATGGTTATGTCAGTAAGCTAGTGTAAGAGTATGGGTGAGACGGGTCTTGCACAACCGATGGTCACTGAGTTTTCTACGAATGCTTCGACGATGTACAAACAGATAGATAGAGAAGGCCTCGACCATCTCTCGACTCGGTTCCAATTTACTCCGATGTCTTCGAATGAACCCCATTTCCTTGATGCCCGATGGAAAAGCTTTCCTTTAACGTAGAAAGGGTCAAAGAGCTCTTGTAAATGCTACTCTCGTTCGTCCCTTGTCCCTCAAAATGAATGTCCTCCTGACGGTCGTCTTGGTCGTTGCGCGACCACTGCACCATCACATGGTTAGTATATAACTTCAATACCTCAGAAGAACGTCTTCTCTCCTCTAGTGAGTCTAACTAGGTCAAGAGCCACCTGCCATTAGATGCGTTACACTTTGTAATTATTCCGTATAACGTAGCTATAAACGCTCCTTTACGATGAGACATAGAGAACAAGAGAGAAGACGAGCTTGTCCTTTTGTTTATTATCCCTTTGGAATTATTATTGCTATAATTATATACAAGTTTATTCGAAATTAATTAGATCTATAATGACGGATTTTGAATGAAAATTCTAATAAGATGATAATGTTTTAGCTAAATTGAATATGTTCTTTATATATGTCGAGGATCTATTTAAGGGATCAAAAATAATATTCGAAGTACCTGTCAAAAATACTCTTTCGTTTCTTTTAACGAATTCATTTAAATTCCAAGGATACTTTTCGATATTGGTTGCGACAAAGAAGGCAGTGAGGGAAGAGAGAGGGAAGAAAAGTAGGAAAGTACCGTTTTCTAAGTCCGTAGAGATAAGTAAAACGGTCGAAACGTCGTCGACGCGAGGCAAAGACGGTGACTCGCGTATTCCTTACTCGTCTTTTCGAATGCTACGACGTGGGTTCGAACGTTCTTGCGTGTACGTACGACGTAGCGTACGTAGCGAAGTGCAAAGGGGTGAAAAGGTCAGCCATCTAGGAGCCTATTCGTCGTCTTTCCTATAGAATCGTTTCTTTCTGCGTTCTTCGTTTTTCTTCATGGCATAGAAAAAGAGAAACCGAGTCGAATGCGAGCCGAATCGAGCCGAGCCGAGCCGAGTCAAGGCGAAGCAGAGAAGACACTCATGATGCAACGACGAAACGTGAACTCGGTTTTATTGTAGTCTCTCTCTCTCTCTCTCTCTCTCTCTCTTTCACTTGGGCTATCCGATTTGTCCGTTTGAAATTCTGTTCCCGTGTTACTAGCAGCTCCCAATCGCTTCTATTCGCCGATTCTTACGAAACTTTCTTTCGTGACACATATATACCATATTATTCTTTGTCGTGTCTTCACAAACTTTTCTAGTTGTTTCAAAGTTATGAAGGAATGTTAGAGTCCATAAAAAGCAAAGAAAGATATAGAGAAAGATAGAGGTAGATAGGAGAGAGCCTAGGTGGAATAATTTCACTCTTCAGAGAATCAATTTGTCCGTATACATACACACACATATATATAAATAGACACACACACATATATATATATATATATATCACGAGCATATCCCACAGCTCGTGTGCCGGCCTTCTGTCAGATCGTATTTACGTTCGCGTGGCGTGGCAATATTGCGTAACCATTTCGCGGGGCATTGCATCGCTCGATGAAAACAAGCGTCTCGGTGTGGCACCAGCAACGTTCAAGGATAACCTGCTACACAAAGTTATGTCGAAAGGGACGATGCAGCTATTACCGGCTATGAAATGTATACCTGTGTCTACCTGTTCAGAGAGTAGAAAAAAAGGACATCTTGAAACGTCCGATCTCGTCGGCTTCGTATTATGAAATTGATGCCTGTAGTTTTCTTTTTTATTTCTCTTTTTGTCTTTTTTTTTTTCCCTCTCTTTTTTCTCTCTTTTTATTTTTTGTCTCATTCTTTTTGCTCTTCACAAGGAAGAAGATCGAAGGTGAAGGTAAAACATTGAATAAATATAAGGAAGGAGAAAAAAAAAGATGTGAAATTTTTCTCTCTTTGCCATTTATCTTCCATAGTAATCAAAGAAACAGCAAGACGTTCGAGGCCGAGCAAATTGAAATTTCGAGAGTGATATGAATTTTTTGTGTGCTCGAGGAAGCGTGATGTATGAATCTCGATCCGTCGTCCATGAGCTTTCTGAAAATCGTTCCCGTCGTGTTCGCGTTTCGCTTCGGACGTAACCAACGTCGACGTCGCGTCCGACATAGTTATATCGTACGAGAGAGAGAGAGAGAGGGGGGGGGGGGATAGAGTACAGAGTGCAGATCCCACAAATTCAAGGTATATTCGCTTGACCATGGCCGTGAAGTCGGGTCTGGCTGAGTTGAATGTTCGAAATGTCTAGCATTTGTTAAATGGGTCGATTAAATGGCCCCGAGAGTCATGACACATATGCACGCAAACAATCCTATATCTGGACGAGACGTAATCATTTTCTCTGTCGTCATCGTTACATTATTACATCGAAGATCGCTAAAATTCTTTCAATTAACGATGAGAAAATAAGGATTGTTAGGATGAAAGAAAAAAAAAAGAAGAAAAAGTAAAAGAAAGAAGCTAAGATTAGGCGTGAAACATTGGAATGTATTTCGAATCGAAGGCATACGTAATACACGTCACGTATCTAAAGCACAAATTCGCCATTATCGTTAGGCTGTTTCATGCCTCTTGCATTTATTATATTATACAACGTTCGTGCTAAAGTGCAAATGGGTGTTGTTGGGCGCAGTGGAAGAGAGAGAGAGAGAGAGAGAGAGATAGAGAACCATCGAGGAAGGTCGAGCAAAAGTGAACTCGTCACGGTCGAGTTGAAGCACGACTTCATTCACTCCTATTTCTATCTCCCTCCTCCTCCTTCTCTTCCTCTTTATCTCTCTTCCTTTCTTCCTCTCTCTCTCTCTCTCTCTCTCTCTCTCTCTCTCTCTCTCTCTCTCTCACTCTCTCTTTGTCTCTCATAATAACGACCTTCATTGATGAAATACTAATAATGATGGAAGAAATAAAAGGAATTGACAGAAAAACGACCGACAAGAGAAATTATCTAGTTCAATAGTATGAGTTAATAAATGAGATTGTTTTTACAACGTTTTGTCAAGATAAAAAGAGATCATAATCCGTTTATAATCTATGTTGTTTCTTTTTTTTTTTTTTTTTTTTTCTTTCTTTCTTTTTTGTTCCATGAGAAAGAAAACAAAGGGGAAATAAAAGAAATGTGCGATGTGCAACACTTTGAATGTAACGTCAAAAATACATAGGACGATAATTAACCATGGATAAAGAGGTATTAAAGAGCGGATAGAATAATGTTTCGTGGAACGTTCGATGTGAAAGATAATTATCAGTTAACTAAAGAGTTCGTATTTTTAGCGGCCCGTATCAGAGTGAATAGAGTTGTCAAGCGAAAAGGAAATAAGAAATCGTTAACTTTGTGGCAGCTTTATGACTCTGATATTTTAACCGTTTTATTTTAGTACATACAATATAGGAAGAAATTCGTGGAGCGTGAAAAATAGCCTATATTTTTAGAAGCATTGTTACGCAGAGAAAATGACATGGGGGAGAAAGCAGAACGTACAGGCTCTCGCGTGAAGGTGCGCACGTTTAAACACACATGTACATATATATACACGCACGCATGGTTCCTCATAACGTAGGCGCAAATTAGCAGAGAAGAGAAGCGGCACGTAACTATGAATATATGTGTCAGATGATAACGCTTCGAGTATCGAGGTGAGAAAACGATTAAACCGTGATTAGTATGAACCCGCAAAGTCCATTATGATTCTTACCGTCAGCATCATTCACGAGAATTACGCTAGAAAAAGATTCAGGTTTATTAGAGAACGTGCCCTATGTTATCGCACGGATTCACAGATTCTATTCTTTATTATTATTAGCACGTATGAAATTAGCATCCAAGGTCTCGCTCTCAACTCGTTTCTCAACATTCCATGGATATATTTTTTCTCTCGGTACGATTAAAGTTTTTTCGATTCAGCGAATAATTCCCCAATGGTTGATCGATCAATCGTGTTTCAAATCGAGCTATCCTCAGTTCCTCGCATTATTATACTCGTAACAAAGAGGAAATTCATTTGGCCTTTTTTTGTCTTTGATATAGAACGATGTCGTTCTACATTTTCGAGGAAAACACTATAGCAGATATCTGCCAAATGTCTGTGGTAACTGGTTCAACGTTATAGCTTACTAACTGGCAAATCGACTGGCCATTCGTCTTCTATACGCTTGCTGTTTGCGACCATTCACGCCACGCGGAGACAGTTATTTGGTATAGCTTCCTCTCGCCCTTTGTTTTCTATACGCGATAAAAGAAAGGAAAAATAATAATATATATATATATATATACACATATATGCATATACATATACATATATATATATATATATATATATATATATATATGTATTTATCTGTATATGAATGCATGCATGCAGGTACGCACGCACGTACGTAGGTAGATATATCGAAGAACGTACAAACGGTCGTGCATATTCTTTTGTCAGGATAGTTTCCAGAGAGGCGTGAAATCGTGAGTTTCGCCGTTTCATTGTTTTATCGTGGCTCAACGCGAGGTGCTGCAGTTGCTGGCATCGTACAATACAAGCCAGAGCTATGCGATGATGCTGTGGGCGAAAATTACGTTTGCGTAAAACGTCGTCGCTTGCGCGGATGAGAGAGATAGATGGATAGATGAAAGAGAGAGGGAGAGAGAGAGATAGAGAAAGGAGAGAGAGAGAGAGAGAGAGAGAGAAAAAGAGATAGTGCGACAACAGAGAGTGAGAGGAAAGAGAAGAAAAAGAGAGAGAGAGAGAGAGAGAGAGAGAGAGAGAGAGAGAGAAGGAAAGAAGAAAGAGACAACGACACGAGGCCAACGACCAGACGCGATCAGCTGGGACAGGGTCACATGCAAATCAAGAAGCAAGAGCCGTCTCCTCCCTGCCATGCCAATTCATTTCGCACATTACCTACGTAAAAGCGGAACCGCAAAGTCGGCCGTACCGAGTGCAGTTTTAACATTGACCTCGGTCCTTGGCACTAAATTCCTTCCTTCTCTCTTCCACCATATGTTCTTAATTCATGATACGAATCGTCTTCTATTTTTCCTCAAAGTTGCATTCGTTATGGGATTCGTGACGTTAATCGGACAACGACGCTCTGTCCGCCTTAGGACGGTGGTAAGCTTTATGACGTAAGCTGGATGCGGTTAATACCTACTGCTAACTAGTTTCTACTCCAAGCGCACCCACTCGATTCGTTTGTGTGTACGTACTTACTCCTTTGAGACAAGGGTTCATTAATTAGCCCTTTGGGGTTCTATCTGGAGTTGAATTTGATATTACACGTGTATATCTACTAATGAATTTGATTTAATATTTGAAATACGGATAAATTAGGTCGCATCGATAATAAATTTATTAAAACGAATTATTATCATGCGCTCTATCGCTAAAGAATGATAAAGTTATCAAAGATTCGATGATAGTATGCATTTAAAATAGCTATTATTTTTATGAAATCTTTTTTGCGGACGAACAAGGAGAAAGATCCGTTTCATTTATCGTCGAAGAACCGAAAATTGTGAAAGAAGGGCAATGTACGAGTGGATAGGGTCCACTGATATTAAATACCGGCTTCAAAACTGGTTTCACGGCAGGTCCACTGACACACTACCGCGTTCGTTGGCTGCCGTTCGTCGCTCGAGAAATTCAAACTTTCTCGCGATAGTTTAAAGTAACATTTTCTGCAAGGGAAAATACACGGTTTCGTGACAAGGAATACCTAGCGAAGTTACCTGCGTTACCCATTACGACTACGAATTAAGGAGAATGGTAACGGTGCTGGGCCAAAAATAATGACTCCACTCATAGTACAACTATGGTGGTACGGTGCTCACGGTGAAATTTAATTATTCAAATAGTTGGAAAATATGCATCCCCCATTGCATTGCAATTCGTTCGTTGCAATTTTATAAGAAACTCAATGGCATTTTGAATCTTTTCCTCGCTGAAAGTCTTTATATTCTTTTTTTGGGGGTAGGTCCTCGAACGAATACTAACGAAGAGACTAATGAAAATCGATTCGAAGAGCGACCGAACCGAGAGACGTGCAAATTTTTTATAAATTCAAACAGACGTATTGTTTATTCGTTCCTTTTACATGTACTTATTTCGGACGATTGCAAAAGAATGAACAACGAACGTATATATATACATATACATATATATATATATATATATATATATACACGTTCGTATTTATGCCGTTATGCAAGCCGAAACTAGCTAATGTATTCAAATTTATGATTCCTTTTTTTTTTTCTTTTTTATTTTCTCGTCGAGGAGAAACGTATCCTTTGGAAGTAGCTCGTCTTTTCGCACGATATTCGTTCGATCTTTCGGCGGCGGCAAGAGGAAAGAGGCCGCTCGAGAAAGTAAAAAAAGAAAAAGAAAAAAAGAAGGAAAAGGAATACGAATAAATTATCCGGACCGTTCGCACGAGATCGAACGAGGAGAATATTGCGTTTGAATCGATGATGTTAAGGTACACCTTAGAGGATACCTCGGCCGTGGACTCGAACGAGGGGAGGATCGTGAGGTTTGTTTCATGCGGAAAACATAGACGTAGATCTACGAGGAAACTCAAACTGCATTTCAGTAACTCCGATTACATAAGCGCTTTACTGGTTTGCTAATTGTCTTTCGGAATTGGTTGGTCCGTGTTCGCGCAATCACCGAAGAAATATCTTAGACGATGGGACGTTAATTACGCAATTTAGAGAATAAACTTAATGGAAGTCGTTGAATAGATTAAATTTTCTTGGTGAAAATCTTTTCACCAGAAAGTTATGGTCGTATGGGGTCGTCGTTTTACTTTACAAAAATGCAAGGATAGATCGTTTTAATAGAAGGAAAAAAAGCGACGGACAATAACAACGGAGAAGAATGTCGAGGGGAGGAACGCATAATGAACACACTTTCCAACATCCTTGACTTCCTTATAGGTAAGCACGCGGGATATTACGTAACGAGCCTTCGAGTTGTTAACGGAGGAGGAGTTAGAGACTCGACGACGAGGATAAGAGAAAGATGGTGTCGTAGGAAAAGGATACCAAGGTAGTCCGGATAAAATTTCGCAAATATTTTCCGATAAGAGATATCATCTTAACAGGTCCGTAATAATATCGAAGGATGACTTTGAGAAAATGTATAGAAAGGAAATAATAATTACGTAGAGTCCTTCTTATTACGTGTAAATACGCAAAATCATATTATAGTAATCGTGCCGATTTAATGATCCTATTATAACGATAGGGGAATCGTGCTTTTCTCTTTGTCAGAAAACGACAGAAACTTGGACAAAATCGTTGAGTTATCGCGATCTTCGTCTTTAACCGTGCTAGATAAGGGGAACAATGGAATCTTCTTATCCACCTTAGGTAATTTACCATATACAACTGGTACAAAGTCCGAATACGTGGTCAAGGTGGTCAGGTGATATGCGTTAATGGATTACGTAAATGACAATGGTTGTTGCTGATTATATGCAGCGCGTTTTTTTTTTTTTTTTTCCTTTTTTCTTTAACACGTTCGGTTGTGACAAAAAACGTACAGCTTCGTTTCGAGATAATTATCATTAATATCGGTTTTTCTCTATATCTTTTTAATTATTTCTTCTTATCTATTATGACCGATGATAAATAGAAACGATCGAATGAAGTCGAATGAAGGAACGATTGTCGCCATAATACACGTATTAGAGTCAACCTTGTCGAGTAACGTTCACTCGGAGGCAGGTTTTTTTCTCTTCTTCTTCTTCTACACTCCACGGTTACAGAGAGTTAGTGTTGATCTAACCTGTATTTGCAAAACGCATACCCACATACAAACGCACACAGGTACGAACATGAAAGTACACTCGTGGAGCTCGGACGAAAAACAGAGTAGAACTTTAGTAGCCTACTCATTAGCGTCGTTACGGTACCTCATGTCCTTTGCTTTGCGTTCCACTTTTTCGTTGCTTCTCCGATGCTATTCCCCTCTTTCCTTTCCGCGTCCTTGCAACCACTTTAGAAGTAGTCCACATTCGTATGAATACCTCTCTATGTTTTACGATGACACCGCAGAAATAATTTTTCTCTCTTTTTTTTCTTCTTTTGTCTGGCATTTTTTCTTCTTCTTATTCTTCTACTTCCTCTTTTATTTTTCTTCCTTGCACGAGCTATTCTAATAACAATCTCGCGTTAGCGATCTTTCGCATTTCCGTTTCACTCTCGACATGACCACAAGACGAGAGACTTTGTTGCGACGTTACGGCAAAGTTTCCAGACGCAAGAAGGTAATAAAGGAAAAAGGAATAAATTATATGGTCTGAATGCAATATGTCTGTATGTGGGTTAGTAATAGATAGAACTGTAAAGCAACGAAGCGCGCGATACATCTCACGATTCTCGAGTTTTAGATACATATATTCCAAGTTTCCAATATTGCGGTAGTTCTGATTATAGAACAGTTTGATAAGTAACTACTGGATTCGACATTAATCATCGTGGCTGCCGAGAATTTGATGAATAATTAAATATATACGGATCTTATTTAATCGTTAATTTGATATTTGTATTTGTAGATATAGGCGAATCGAAAAATAGAAGAGAAAATTCAATGATACGATTATAATTATCGTTTTTTCTTTTTACATTGTGGGAAAAGCGTGAAATTATTTATGTGATTTTAAACGTGAGATATAACATCTTCGGGATAAAAGCAAAGTTCATTTGTTCGTTTTTCGATTAGTACGACTCAGGAAAGTTTGATTACGAGCTTTAATTTAGGACGTCAATCGATACGTCACCTTCGACATGCTACAACGAACGCACGTTCGATCTCAATTATTCTATTTGCGCGTGAAACGTCGTATCACGTTATAGAATGGCCGTTATCATATGACACGCACTGGATATCGACCCACGCGGAATCACGGATTCCACACACAGTGTAAATGATATTTATCCGTACGCGTAATTAATTGTAGATTTATTTGCGTATGGTGGAAAGCGTATGTCCATACTAGTGTATCACGGGTACCACAAATTGAGCAGTCATCGACACACATAGGTATTTGTGTGTTTCTTCTGTTCCATTAACCCACAATGAGACAAATATGAGAGAGATCGCGTTGCGTTACGAGAACGATGTAAATACTCAAGGATGCGTTTAGTTTGTAATTTAGTTCGTCTGTATGTGAGGACAATACAATGACGATGGCATAAAGGCCATTGTTAATTCATTCGTAATAAATTTAAATGATACTTTATAAAAATCACACGAACGGCCTTTCAACTGTCTACGAGGATTTTGTAAGGTTGTTCTTTAAGTGCTTGTTATTTGCGAATTCGTTGTGTATCCATTCTACGTACACAGCAGTTAACGATCGATCGTCGATCGAATGTCACGAACGTTTCGCGTGCATACATATGTATATGTGATTGGTATTCGTGTACATACATATATAATTTCTAAACATATTTTCTCATCGTTGAATATGTAAGTCGCGAATAATCTTACATGTCTCGTAAAAAGCTTATCTTTTCCTTTGTTTTTTTTTTTTTTTCTTTCTTTCTTTTTTTTTTTTTTTTTTTTTTTTTTTTATATACATATAAGTCTATCATCAAGCGAGCATAGAGTTCAACTAACGCCCACCTGCGTTCAAGAGACTTGGAGAACTGTTAATTATATAGTAAATTAAAGAACTGGTACGTGCGCAAACGAACGTCCTTCGTTAAGAAAATGCATATTTTCTGAACGAAGTATTTTTAAATAGAAAATCGATGAACGAACAACTTTGAAATATTTTGTACGTGATAGATGGCATTCAATTTGTCCGGATCCTCTAATTTCGCTGGCTACAAATTATTCGCAGGTTACAAAGAGACCTTAGACGGACGTGAAGATGAAGCTTGTAACGAGCCGAGTAATTTCGAAGGAGAGTCAGGAATATTGACTGTTAGTGAACTTGCGTGTCCACGTGTCGAATATTGTGTGAGAGAGAGAGAGAGAGAGAGAGAGAGAGAGAGAGAGAGATGGACAGATAGAGATACCTTTATTTTATTAATAGTGATGGCTCAGACAGTATAAGCAGTGCCGTCATGTATATTTATGCAGGTACGACGTACTTATTCATTCTCTTCGACGTTTCGCGAACCGTTCTGACTATTCATAACGTCAGAGGACTTCGACAAGTTGGAGTCACCTTGCTACCACGCTGTCTCTCTTTCTTTCTCTCTCTCTCTCTCTCTCTCTCTCTCTCTCTCTCTCTCTCTCTCTCTATTTCGTCCAATGAATCGATTTTCCATCGACGATGAAAGATGAAAGGAGATCTCGTCGAAGCGAGAAGACGGTCGACCATGGGAGATGCGTACAAAAATGATTTTTATTTATATCCCAATAGAAAAAGAAAATGCCAGTAGTAAATATTCGAGTAAGCCTTTGAGCATTGCTTATGAAAATGCATGTTTATATTTTGCGTCGTTCCATCGCGTTGGCAAATGAATGAAGTAATAAGAGAGAATGGACAAACGAGAAAAGAAATGTTTGTAAATTCCACGAACCGGTTTGTCGGTCCTACGAATTTTTACCTTTTAAACGAATGATTTTTGTTGCCTCACCAGACAAAAATAAGTAATAAGGTTTTGTATTAGTTTTCTTGGGAAACAGGATATGAATATTCTTTCCATTTCTTTTCTTTTTTTCTTGGCGAGAAAGATCGAATTTTTTCTATTCTCTCTTTAGCGAGAAAGAAAGGCGTTTATATATATATATATATATAATATAAATAATAAAATATCGGTCTCGTTATTCATGAGATACCTGGAACGGAATAAGGTACGGTCTGCGGTTGTGGTGCCCAGTAGGCTTGACTGATGGCAGGGTAGTGGCTCTTAGAGCCCAAGGTAGGCCCGTTAGAGTACTGTTTCCGACTCTTCATCGCCATCGTCGATGTTTCCGGCGCGTGCAGTTTGCGCAGGAGCTTCTATTTGGTTCACGCGCGCAAAATACGAACTCCTTTAAATATTTAACAAGAAGAACGTGAATGTTGTCGAGGACAACGAGAGGAAGGTATTACACTTGCGTAATTCATAAATTTTCATAGAGCGAAACCACAATGTTTACACATATCTATATATCACTGACACCCACACACGCGCGCACACGCGCGCGTAAACATATACGCACAGGCAGAGGCGGCGACACATATAAATATATATTTATAAACAGGCTCGTAGAGCAATGCGACGTAATACGGCACATGTATACGCGTAAAGCTCAATTCATAATCGGTTTCCGGTTTCTTAGGACGACGAAGTGAAAGGCTGCCCTCATGGCAATCGTAGAAATTCTGGGCCGGGTCGAACGAGCCGTTGTATAGGATCGATTATTTGAGCATGCGTCTTCTCGACGACAGGACGACAGCCACGCGACTGCTGTAGTTGTCGGTGGTGCACGTGCCCTTCTCTCTCCTTTATTGCCTCTCACTCCCTCTTTCTATCTCTATATACACACACACATGTATGATATTTATATTCTTCACGTAGTATCGTTCACGTAGTGTCCTGTCTAGGGAACACCGAGTAGCTTCTGGTAAACGAGGATATCGTCTTACGTAATCGCACTAGTCTCACCGAGTTCGCGCTAGTTATGCAACGTCGTGCCACTATGACTACGACGACGACGACGACGACGACGACGACGACGACGACGACTACGATGACGACGTTAATGACATACGCTCGACGGACGATAAACGATGCGTTTCTATTTCTCTTTTGTTACTCGCGCGCGCGATTTTCCTCTTCTTCTTTCTTCTCAGTTTCTCTTCCTTAGCTCGTGATAGTAACGAGCGTCGGGTTAGTTGTAAAGCGCGCGTTACGTTCTCTTCTACGGTCGTTTGCAAGGATGACAGAAAAACTCCCTCTGCCGTTCTCCGAGCCATCCGTCGAATATCGATTTCTTCTCTTCGGCCACCACCACCTCCTCCTCCTCCTTTTATATTATTGCGTTTTACCGACGTTTCTGCTTCTTATTTTTTCCTTCTCCTTTTTCGTTCCTCTCGAGATGTAGCGCGGAAGATAGAAACATTCGCGAGCAACTCGAAAATAGAATACACGAGAAAATCCGCTATAAACTGTTCATTTCTTCTTAGAACTTTCGAGAACGAGCACGGACTCATTAATAAAATAATGACTGGCGATTACCGAGATAATGACTCGCGCATGTGTACATTAGAAACAAATTGATGCGCGGTTTTACACGTGAAACACTTTTTAACATGTCGATTCGAATAACAGGGATTATATTTTGTTATAATCTCTTTCGAAGGAGCCCGCGTAGTTTTGCGCGAGATGTCACGTTCGGCGCGTGCGCGATTGCGATCGTATACGAAACACACCGGTGAGTTATTTCGTTTTCACCTCCTTTCGTCTTTTTCTCCTTCCCGTCTATTTCCACTTCTTCTTTCTCCACCTTTACTCCTCTCTCTCTCTCTCTCTCTCTCTTTTCCTTCCTCTTTTTTTTCCTCCTCCTCCTCCTCCACCACCACCTCCTTCTTCTTCTTTTCCTCTTCGTCGTTGCGACGTCGTAGAGATATGGACGAGAGAGAGGACGCGTTCCTCGGCCGACGCTCAACAAGTGAGAGAACCGGCGCGACGCGACTCGGCTTTCCTCATCGGCGCGCTTCGTGCTTCTCCGTGTTGGCCGCGACGCGCCGCACCGCACCGGACCGTGCCGCGTCGTACCGCACCGCACCGCACCGCACCGCACCGCACCGCACCGCATCGCATCACACCGCACACATCACATACTAAGTCCCCTACCTTTCTGTTTTCGCTCATGCTCGCTCGCGCCATTCCCTCGAGTAACCTCTCTCTCTCTCTCTCTCTCTCTCTCTCTCTTTCTTTTTTTCTCCCTCTCTCTTTCTCTCTTAACACATACACATTGCTTTCCGTTGGAACTTCAAAGAGACCACTTTTATCTTTATTTCTTACTTTTAGTTTTACCTTTATACGATTACGCGAAAGTGTACTGAAATTTGTTCCAAAAGTTAATTGGACTTGGAATGAAATAAATCTATTCCTTTTTACATATATATTACTCCTCAAGTGTCCTTGATTGTGAGGGAAGAAAAAAAGGAAAAAGAAGAAGGAAAAAGAAAGATATTTAACAAAACGATATATTATCGGTCGAATCTCAAACTCGAATTTCTCTCGTGTGTATGTAACTACGTAACTATGTTTTCTCTTTTTTTTCCCTTCCCCATAATTTTTTTTTTCTCTTTCTCTTTCTCCTTCTCTCGATTTCCTTCTATCTTCCTGCCATACCAACAAAATTGTCTTTTCTCTCTCTTCTAGTTACTCTCTCACATATATACAATGCAGGAATGGTAGCGTGGCCTCGATACTGTCACGCACACGCTCTCGCGAACAGCTGATCTCGCAACACGTGATTCGCGCGGAGCTAACATTCGAGAATGATAGTTTCAAAAAAAAAAAAAAAAAAAAAAAAAAAAAAAGAAAAAAGAGAAGAAAAAAAAAAAAAAAAAAAAACAATGTCTTTCTCTTCGTTTCAGGAATATGTAATCGAACGTACGAGATAGCACGTAAATCCTAAGAGGAAGTCCGACGAAGGAAATAGATTAAATTCCTTTCAAAAGATAAATTTGTGTAATTTTTTTCTTAGACGGTTCGCTTTATTCCTCGAACGATGAATCGCCATGTAATACATTTCTTTCTTTCTTTCTTTTGTTTGTGCTCCGGATTCGATCTTTACAATAAACTTTGTATCGTTCTTTATCTCAACTTTTTATACATTAATTACTCGTTCATCGATTTATCGTGTCTTATTAATGAACATTATCAAAATATTGTACTTCTTACCAAAGGTCTTCCCAATTTCCTCGAAATATTATAATATTATAATTTATCGTTAAATTACGTAGGAAAACTAGAAAAAATTGCGAGTAGATCGGTACGGTATTATGATTCACGAAAGCATTTTCCAGTATTATCCGAGTTCGTTCTTGGTGAATGAATGTCGTCTTCTTTATTGTAACAAAGGACTTTGCTTTTCCTCATAAATCTGAGAAACTAAAGAACGAGAGAAAGGACTATCGAAAGACGAGGGAAACGAATTAAATGGATTCATTAAATTAAATACTGGGACGATTTTCGTCAATGCGAATTCTTTACAATCAACGAATTTGTAGAGAGTATTTCGTTATTGTTATACAATCAACGCATTCTAATCTACGTATTCTACATTTTTTTTTTGTTTTATTAGAAATGAGTTACAATTATAGATCGTCCGTTGATAATTACGAATCGTTTACGAGAGCAGAGACAATTTATGTCGGATTGAGCTACCAAAAAGATGACGCTAAGCCTTTAATAAAGCATCGGAATTATTCGACACGTACGTACTGTATATGCGCCAAGAACCGTGCCAGTTCAAACGTAATAGATAGATATTCGAGCGTACGTAATTTAACTCTGCTTGTTTACGAGGAAGAACGCTTGCCAACGATTCGCGCAGACTCGAGTCTGCGTGACTCATCGATGCTTTTCATTATCTCGTTGATGCGAAGAGTGAAGAGAAGCGAACGAGACGTATTTCGTAGGTGTTGCTTGTAATTTGTCGAATATTTCTATTTTCATTGGACGACGTGTATTTCCTACAAATCCAGAAAATACTACGTATCTAGAAAACGATAAATTTATGATCCCTAACGAGCATTACGGAAGGCCAGACATTCTTGATAAGATCATAAACTGCAAATTGAATTTGCGTTTATTTCTTTTTTTTTCTTTTTTTTTTTCTTTTTTTTTTTTATTTTCCCCCTTTTGTATTTGAGACGTCGACGAGGATACGCTTGAGAAACGGAACGATCGTATAAGAGATGGCTTCGTTCATCGTCGAACGTTGAATTATTTAAGAGTAGGCTCACGCGCAAATCTCTCTCTCTCTCTCTCTCTCTCTTTCTCTTTCTATTTATCTCTTTTTCTCTATCTCTTCCTCTCTGACGCAATGCAAATTTCAGAGGCCGGTTGGAGCCGACGTGCCAAATATGCGTCACGATTACGAGACCCCTTATAATTCGATTATCTACCGACGATGTGCGGGAAATCCAAATTGTTAAACAACAACAACGTCCGAGCAGACGATCGGACAGGCGCCGAGATCGCACGAAACTGCTGGCTCTTCAGTTTTATGCGAAAAACATCTATAAATCGAGCGTCGAGATCTTAACATTATCTTCGTTTGTTCTTCGTTCCTTCTTCTTCTTTTTGTTCTTCTTTTTCTCGTAGCCTCGTCAGCTTTCGTAATGAATTTTCCATACTTTTCGTTGTTTCATTATCGGTGTTATCGATCGACGTCCTGTAAAAAATTCATTTCCTTTGATGCAATGACCTCGAAATTGATTCAATTCGAACGCATTTCCTTTTACGGTTCCTTTACTTTTAACTTTCCATATCATTTATCGCTTTCCGATGATTCTCATAGTGTACGGTGACTCTTCTTCATCTGACTTTCATGCGCGAAGAGGTCACATTTGGGCGGCTAATAATGGAAGAGATCTCTGTACGAGAAAGAGAGAGAGAGAGAGAGAGAGAGAACAGAGAGGTAATCGATGCGCAGAGGCCACGAGGTCATCGTTACCATCGACGTTTCGCTGTATATTTCTGCTCCGTCGAACGTTGCCGAGAATGCATTATTTATATGTACCCGTATATACGGGCATTGTCGGTTCGTCACATTATCCAAGGGAGAAGAGAGGGCGGCAGTAGAGAGGTGGAAGGGACGATGGGCGACACGAATGTATGTAAGTACGTCGTACACATCTCCTTATCTTTTTTCATCGTATATTTGCTACAGATTCGATTTGCACGCTAAATTCGATGCATTACTTATGTCTTTCTTTCGTTTTTTTATTTTCTTTTTTTTCTTTTTTTTTTTTATCTCTTTTCCTTCGTCTTTTATAAAGAGCGAAATTACGATATAAACAACGTCACGTATCCTATCCTATTTTATTTATTTCTTTAGTTCACATAAAATATCTATTGATTAAGATGAATTTATAGGAACAACGAGACAAAGTGGAAGGAACCGAAATACTCGTGATAACGTCGATTTAACGGAGGACAATTAAATTTGATTTAACTCCGAACTTGGTCCTTGATCGATCAATTCCGTGGTTAAACTCGGTTTCAGTTTCAACCAACGCTCGTGAAACCGATTCCTGGCGTAATTGAGTTACTTGTTCGTGTTGCGTTCGCGTAATATTTTACGCGATCCAAGTTCCCCCGGATCGATTCAAAAAATCAAGTACGATCGTCGACTAAGAGAGATGGTGTTGACGAAGAAGGAAAAAAAAGCAAATGCTCGAACAGAAATGGCCGGACGATCGTTTAATTTTTTTTAATATCAATGAACACGTTTCTATAACAGAGAATGTTTGTAAAAACTTCATGAATTTTGATATTTCCCGATTCAATCGATGATTCGCCGTCGTTGGGATTGAGACAACGAAAGTAAAATTATACTATCGGAAGATAGTATCGGTCAGATTTATTGCATCCGATAAAGAAAGTTATGACTTTAAGGAATTTTTTTTTCGGTATTGCTCAACGAGAGGATCGGTCGTAAGAAGAAAGGGAGAAAGAGAAAGAGAAAGAGAAATAACTTTCACGAGAAGAACGATCTCATAGGGCGTTAAAGTGGCAACTACGTTATGAGCATTCCACTAAAATCCAGCCAACCGTACCTTCGCTTCTCCTTATTTCTCTGGTCTTTCTAAAAACTTTTTCTAGTGCATATACAACTTCGGTGTTTCCCCCTCTTCCCCCTCCCCCTCCCCTCCCCGTCCCTCCTCTCTCTCCCCGTCCCTCCTGTCTCTCTTTATTTTTTCTTTCTATAACATACACGCAACGCTAGGATCCGTATTTATACGTGTGGAACGAATAGCAAGTACCGTTCGTGCGCTCTTAGGGGGCTATTCTTGTACTACGAAACGAGAAGAGTAGTAGGAAGAAGAAACGTAGCCTGTACGTAGAAAAGCAGATCACCAGACGACGTTACGAAGCTTCTTCCGGCGATGGCTCCTTATATACGTTACGGAGGTCAAGCACGTTAACCGCGTAACGACGTGAACCAATATTCTTCGGCTGACCCGTTTTGTCACGGCTCAAAGGATAATATGCTTCGTGCATATGTATATACGTATGTACGTTTCTACATATATCGAATTTTATATAAAGCCTTCGATAGCTCTCTACGGGCTCTGAGCCATATCGATGTATATAATTTTATTAGATACTTTCGATTAAAATATTTCATTTTTAATTGGAAAAAATACTTTGGTCAAGGGAAAAAATTCTCTCATACATTTTCATTTTCAACGTTGAGAGATTGTTAGGTCAGTTTCATAAAAAAAAAAAAAAAAAAAAAAAAAAAAAACATAGAGAAGAAAGAAAAAGGAAAAAGAGAATAAAGATGTTACATAAACATTAATGACTCTGCAAAGTCCGATATTCATCAAGGTAAATCGTGAGAACATGGATCGCTTAAAACGAAGAAATAAATGACAGGTATAGTTACGGATTAATTTCTTATGCTTAAAACAAAAAAAAAAACAAAAAAAAAAAAAAAAAAAAAGAAGAAAAAAAAAAAGAAAAAAGAAGAAGACAAAACAGATTCGCTATTGAAAAGTATGTTCGAAATCGAAGATCTTTGTGACGTGAGTCGGAGGATAAATCTATTGTATATATGTATAGTAGGTGTAAATGGTAGCTTTAACATAATGACTGTGTACAATGGTGCAATAGCACTCGCCGAGTATAGACGGTGTATATAAAGAAAATTTGGCGATCTTCCAGTCCGGTGTGGCCTGTTCCGTCTTACCTATATTATCACTGACAGTAGACTTTCCACTGTGTGTATCTATAAGCTAGAGTATCGTGTACGGACAACAATGACGCTCCCTTTGGCTTTTGCTTTTTCTGCCGAGTTTACTACAATGCCACGGAATAAATCGTCTTTATGACGACAGCTTTATGAAACCCAACATTCTCTTACTCACTCACTCACTCACTTTATCTTTCTCCTCTCTCTTGAATCATTTCTTTTTCTGAAATCGATATTTTCTTACTAACATGACAAAGCTGACCTACATCTTTGGGACGTTAAATTTTTCAATAAACGTGTCGAAGAATAAATGTAATAATAATAACAATAGATACCTTAGTATTTATATATGTATGTATGTATCTATGTATGTATGTATGCATGCATGCATGCATTTGTACGAATCGTATGGGGTCGATCTGTGAATAAGTTTTTCCCGAGTGCATACCATATCTCGTACACTTTTTTCTCAGTATTCCGTCTGAAACGAATGCCAAACGCATGTGAATTAAACTCACGAAGTCATGCATTCTCGGCAGCACGTGCATCCGTAGGAGGTCGCAGAAGAAACAGCGGGAATCTTTTCTACCTTCTCTTTTCGATCATACTGACCTTACATGAATTCCAAGGTGCGAGTAACGCATCATCCTATACCGCAGCACGAATCGTACGTTTCGCAACGCACGCAAAGCTAATAATCCATCGCTCGGTAATAATATTCCCTGGATGCATTCGTGATAAGCGTAGTCACGCTACGAGTTCTTCTTACTCGTTCGTTGCCACAATTGTCTGTACTGTTGAATATTTCAACATATTTTTCCGATATGGAGTTGTTTCTTTCTTCTTCCTTTCCTCTTTTATATATTATCTCCGAACTCTCGAATTTATATATATATATATATATTTTTTTTTTTGATCTTTCTTGGATAGGATAAAAAAGCTTCGTAAAAAAATTAAATCATTCAATGTGTAGAATAATATAATAAATGTAACGAAATCAATATTTGGATTTTTCTTCAATTTTCATTTCGTCCGTCTCTCACACAATATATTCTTACAGATTCGTAATCGGTAATTATACATTGAAATTTTTTCTTTCCTTTTTTAAATCGACGTCACGTTACATTACGCATCTACGCTTCAAATGTGTATGCTTTTTACTCCTTCTACATTCCCGTTGTGGTTTCGTTATAAATTTCGATTAATTCGATCGGGTTCGTGTCCCTCTAGAATTCTATCACGGTCATGCTAAAATATCTTCTCGTGTGGAACGAATGCGAAACGCATGGAAATTATAAATGCAGGAGCACGCATTGTTGGTTTGTAACGGTGCACGATACCGCATACAAGCGTTGCTTTTAATCGCTTACCCGGATTATCGGTTGTATAGTTGCAAACAGATACTTAGTGTATTCAGCATCGATTTATACGCTTTGTTGATGGACACAGAAGAGTATGATAAAGAAAATTGAAATAAAAAAGAAACAAATTAAAGAAGTAGAATATTCCAATCTAGTTTAAATATATAGAGGTCGTTGATAACAGAAGTGGAATGGTTCAACATTTAATCCCGTTGTTATAACGAGGAAAAGTAATATCGCTTGTAGAAATGAAGTTTCCCCTGTTCATTTTCTTAAAAGGGAAATAAACCGAGTCGATGTTACTTTTGTTTTCATCGATACATATAGTTGCAGTTAATGATACTATTCCTACTACTTGGTCAATTCATATGTATTACGAGAATTCACAAAAGTCATTGTAAACTGTAATACCGTAGTCAATGACACGGAGTTTCTCGTGGACTTCTTCGAAATAGCCCAAGTTGATTCCATCTGTTCGATAAATAGGTACTTACTTCTTTCTGTCTTTTCTCTTTGCTATCACTAACAATAAGTAGGTACATAAGCACTTATGTACTTGAATATGTATATTCAAGAGAATGGAAAGTTCGGAAATGCAACCTGTACTTATTTACGTTTATCGTTTTCTTCCTAATTGTTATTACAATACGATACATGATAATTATTAAAATTGCCAAAGAATTATCGCTCATGTATAGATCCGTATTACTTTTCGACGAATTTAAGATATTTTTCGTTGTTCAAATTATATACATCTCCGTTAATGGTACAACTACGGTATTCAATGACGCAATCATTGTCCATTCTATACAATCGAAATATTCTGACACAACAGAAATCATCGATCCACCGGATGTTTACGGACTCCGACGATCTTGATTGCATCTAGGTGCGATCGCTCGCATAGAATTACACTCGCGTTACCGACCTTTCGAAGAGATCTATAATTACAGTGTTCGAATTTTGTTATGATAACCTTAGTATCGTATTTCCTTGAGAAACGTAATCTGAAAACTATCATTTGGTGTACATGTTTTATTATGAAATATATTTATGAAGCAACAAGCTCGACTTTTGTACAATTAGTTCAATGAAATATAATTCATTCAACTATTTGCCAACTGATTAAATAATAAAAGTTCTCATACGTGTTCCCGTTGTATTAAATAGAATTTTTGAAATGATATTATCATATATAGATGTAAGATTTTATACAATTAAGGTATACGATACGAATATTATCGATCGTTCGTAGGTCACCGAATTTTTATAGATAAGATAAATATTATCACCTATGATAATGAAGGCACTCAGGAAAGAAATCCGTTTTCGCATTGCGCGTAATATTTTATAATTATTTTCAATATTAAATTACATCTATATTTACTTCTTCATCGAATAAAAATAAAATAACATTAAAATTAAGAATAAGAGCGAAGGATCATAAAGATGTTGTTTCGATTGAAATCATCAACGAGATATAACGCGCAATTGCTTCTTAAGCAAAAGGAGAAACAAACAAGAAAATAAAATAAAAGAAAAAATATTTGATCGTGGACGATCTCGATGACTTGGCGTGAGTTACGAGAGCGACAGTTTCGTCGTAGAATATAGCGTGAGAATGATGTAACGTCGATTATTTCATAACCAGAAATCACGAGATGCAATTTGTAGAACTGCAGTGTCTCCCATTCTAAGAGAGAATAGTAACTAAATAAATAAGTAAGTGAGTGAGTGAGTGAGTGAGTGAGTGAGTGAGTGAGTAAGTAAGTAAGTAAGTAAGTAAGTAATCGAATGTTTTCACGTCGTATCGATTATATTATTCGATATAATCGAAGCCACGAAGAGGCCATGGAAGAGATATCGTTGGCTCCTGGTATAAAATCGCGCATCGAATAAACAAATAAACATTATGAAATATTAATGACACGTCTTGGCAGCTAATGCAAGAGGTGTCGATAGAATATCAGGTTGGAGGTTGCCTGATCGTTACGATGCTCATCACACTTATGGTCAGACTTCTTGGCTAGTTTTTCGTTTGTTTATTCCTACCAAATCGTTTATTTTCTTTCTTTTCGTAGATAATCATTGAAAAAGATATCATTCTCATAAATTTTTCGACTTGAATAATCTGTCGTTATCTCAGACAAATTTAATTTCTATTTTCAATCGGGAGAAAAAAGATAAATGATCGATTTGATGAGGCTAAAGTAAAGCTGTCTGAACAGGAAATGAGAGTGAGTGAACAAAAGAAAGCTCGAAAGCGACACGTTCGTTACTTAGTCGGTGATAAAGCGTGAGTTGGCTTCGTCAGCCAAAATAAACAGAATGTCACGGGTATAAATAAAGCTTTTGCTCTCTTCGACCTCGTGTCTTTTCATCGGGCACACGACGCATCCAACGTTCTTCGGACGAGGGCTCTCTCTCTCTCTCTCTCTCTCTCTTGATCGACGTGTCTTCCTTCGAAGGCGCTTCTAAAATCGTCTTAACGAAATGTGCATCAACGGTCGGTCGTTAAAAAAAAAATAAACTCTCTCCTAAGTTCTTTCATATTTCTTTACGTAATGAAGATTTACGTTCAACGTTGTCTCTCCTGTGGTTGTTTTCGATCTAACGAGGAGAGGATTAGATGTGGAAACACTATCTCTGTGCGTTGTTTATATAAAATATAATCCTAGGTGACCCTTAAGCTTACCTGGAAATACTTCCCATTTTCAAACAAAACCACCAGGTATAATACCCTGATTATATCTGGTGCTTCTTTTTTTTTTCTTGTCTTCTCTCTCCCCTTTTTTTTTTTTTTTTTTTTTTTTTTTTTTTTTATAATCTTCGGACCTTGTGAAACATATTATATCTTTTTCTTTTTTTTTCTTTCTCAAGGATATTCACTTAAAATTATATTTATATAGAATCTTTTCAATTTCGATCTACATCATGAAAAACGCGAAGGTATAAACTATCCAACTTTCATGAGTCTTGTTCGCATCTATTCTTCGTGGTTAAATATTCAAACGATTCTACGAGCATCGGTCTCTTTCTACGATAAGCGCGTAAAACAAATGGCACTTAATACCCATCCACTCGTTCGTGCATAATTCTCACTTATCGCATACTTGGCACGCGCCGTACGACAAGGGATCTTTCGAGGCACGTTTTCTCGATGGCGCTTAAACCATACTCTTCTTTTCCTATTTTCACTCGTTAGTCGCTCTTAGTTTGATATCCAAAGACTACTTTGGTGAATACATCATTTGTACCTGTGTGTGTTTGTCCGTGTATATATATTTATGTATTAAAAATACGTATACATAACTAAGCGCATATATCATATGTAACACGTGTATACCGAAACTCTTCCTCTACTACATGCCACTTGTAACGCTATTGTAGTTCTACAATTCGTATGCGAAAAAAAAAGAATGATGAGAGAGAAGGGAGGCGACAAAGATAGAGGGAGAGAGGAGAAAGGAGAGAGAAGGGGGAGAAAAAAAGAAACACACATCGAACAAAAAGCGCTACCACCGGCGATCCAGCCGGTTGCCGTCGCAGCACGTGACGGGTGTCGTTAATATTTCATTAGCATTCGTTTTTCGCACTGACTCTGACGCACGGATTTTATAAGCCTATCCAGCCTCCCTTCTTTTCTCCGTTTACTCCCTCTTTGTGTCCTTTCTTTATACTTTTCTCTCTCTCTCTCTCTCTCTCTCTCTCTCTCTCTCACTCTCTCTTTTAGGTTTATACATTGAAGCCTCGAATGCACATGAATAAAGAAATAAGTAAGGATACGTGGAAGATTACTTTTCTTCTTTCGCTGCGTAACAACGACCTATGAAAATTTGATAATATTACCTATTTCGAGCATGCAAACTCGTTTTGCTTGTTTTCCTTTTTATCTTTGTTTCTTTTTCTCTTTTTTTTTTTTTCTTTTTTTTTTTTGCTTTCAACGTGCGTACGTTTTCATCTTATATACTGCATGTTATTTGACTATATGCAAGCTCCACAAGCTCTCGATTTAGCCAATTAATTAACACTTAATGAGTATGCTTTGAACTATGTTCTCAGCATGCGAAGAGAGTTATAACTTCTCTACAATCTTCTTCGACAAGACGGTAGAAACTATGTCGTCGTAACTAACGGTGTATATATTACCTTTGTAGGATTTTACTATTAATTTTATTACTAAATCCGGTTGGTACTTTTAACATAGACAGTAAGTAACGGATATTCAAAGATAACCTTGTTGGTTATATCAACGAATAAAATATGACGAATTTCAAACGAAATAATATCGCGTTTATCCCTTCACGGTCTTTGCCGTTATCGTATCGAATAAAATCGAGTTGATGATATTAAAAGTCACGTAAGTTAAATGAAAGTCATAGTAAAAAAAACTTTTTCGATCTTTTAGACTAAATGCAATTCCCATTCCTATCGACGATAAAATCTTCCTCGAAGGAGAAAAAAAAAAGTATCTTCTTACCGTTTCTATTCTCGCTATCTGCCGGTTTCATTTGGATCGGATGCCGCATCTGAAAAGAAAAGAAAAATGTTTTATCGAACTCTTGTTTCTCTAGATTTCGTAATAACGCATTATACATCTACGAACAACTCCGAAACTGCATTTGAATATATACATACCCACACACACACACACACACACACATATATATCTATATAATCAGTGATATGGGAATCGAACGTATCGAGAATTCGATTTGATACTTATCGAAATGCATCGGCATCCTTCTATAAGCAACATTTATAAAAGAAGCAAATTTCTTCGATAAGAAAGCTTCCCAGATATAATATGATTACGACATAGCAAAAGGATTCCTTTTGATTGAAGGATCGGTCATGTTATTAAAAAGTTATAATATAATTCGAAAACACTCGAATAAATTAGTTTTCAGTATCTTTCCATTATCATTTTAATAATCTTACTTCCTTCGATCTTGGGAATACTTGTTTTGCAAAAGGACAAGATAGGAAAATGTATATTCTTGAAACGACGATTATAATGAAATCCGCTCGAAGGTCATTTTGTTATTATCCCTAGCAACGTGATCTCAGATCACGTCATACCTCTTTGACACGTCATCCTGCGTGTAAAGATCGATTAGCTTTGAAATTATATGTGATACTAGAATGCAAACGTTTGTATGATTAATATGAGTACGTAATAACAATCTCGTCATCGTTATTTGATGAGTTTCTTTCTTAAAAAATCCGGAACTATTAATTTTCTTTAAGCACGATACTTAATTAATCTAAATGCAAAGAGACTTTATTAGAATTAAATGTAATTTTGAGATCAAATTGATGGTTCGTTAATACTTTATTATATTAATGGATATCGTCATTAGTGTCGAGGATGGTGTTGCATTAATTTTCATTTTTATGATCACACGTGCATCGTGAATTAGCACGATTGCAGATTTAGAGCGCGACTGACTCTTCGCCCTCTCTCTCTCTCTCTCTCTCTCTCTCTCTCTCTCTCTCTCTCTCTCTGATTCCATAATGGCATTATTATACTTCGTTCCATAAGATCATTACGTGCGACAGGTCTAGTTGACAAGAATCTCTCGAACGTCCCGAGCGTTCCTCGTCCTCGCGGAACGTCGGGCGAAGGAGATGAAATTTAACGAGGGAAGCAATTAAATTAGGAACAATTGAGCACGTGGACGAACTAAATCGTGTTTTCCTGCCATCGTTCCCCTTGGGAAAACCTCTTCGAACGGAATAATTCGAACGTCTTAAGAAATAAAGGGTTGCTATGCAAAAACGTCATGACAATCTTCACGTTGAACTATAGTAATGGAAAATGTCGGACCATTTGCCATTTTCCTTTGGAGAAAGCAAGCTTTATGACGATGTAACAGTAACGACGTTCTTTTTACCATCGCCCGTATTGCAAGTATACTTTGTACGGGCGATAGTTTGTCATAATAATGATGATCCACGTTCTGTCATGTTTGATAACGTTTCGAGAATCTTTGCAGAACGATTGAGAACTTGAGATTTCTTAAGAAACAAATAGATTGAATTCGCATGGCAAATATATATTCTGTCTATCGTTGAATAATTCACGGAATAAGAATTCTTTTTCTTTTTTTTTTTTTTTTTTTGTACGAAGATAACTAAGAGAAATTCATTGATTTTCTTTATTTTGTTTTGTTTTTCTACTATTTTTCTTTTTTCTTTCTTTTTTTTTTCTTTTCTTATGCTTCATTCATCTGAGGAACAATTAAGTGAAAAATTGGCGAGAAGGAAGAAGAAGATAAAGGAATATTCTCGACACGAATCGAGCGTACGACCTTAATGATTTCGTTACTCGTTAGTAACGTCTATCGAGGATTTGAGAACAACTAGGAATCGTCGTCCTTTCTCGTCTGTCCTTCCATTTGCCATTCATTCTCGAAACTGGGTTATTCGCGCGATCGTGGCTCGTTCTCTCTATCTCGGTGCCGTCTCGACTGAGAGGAATCACCGCTAAGATTCGAATTCGATATCGGCTATAGTCTAGCTTCGGTTGAATCCATATATCCTGGAGGCTCGATTATCGGAATGCCAGGATAGATCGAAAGATCAGTTACGAGGGCTAACGATCCATAAACAACAACGTGCGATGGCTAGACGCGATAGACTGAAAGTGATGCTCGCCAAATGCCATTAAATTTGTTCATAGCTAAAATAGTTTCGAACTTCGATATTGTCAAAGCTTCGTATTTTCGAAGGAATTTAGAATGAGCATAGTAGTCGTTTGTTACGATTACCGCTAAAACAAGCGATTATTGTAAAAGATATTGGATTGAAGTCTTACACCGATACGAAATAGTATTTTCAACAAGTCTAGTAAACGTAAATTAAACAGTCAGATAGATCAAGAACTTTTCGCTGGCTCGTAAATAGTTTGCAGGTTGCTTGGAAAGTTGCCTACTGGTTGGAACGTCGGAACCGTCCATTAAATCACCGGTGCAGTCCTTCATCGAAGACGAGTCGCCCTAATATCAGAGAGCAAATTAATCACAGAGTCAACGGGCCGTCACACGTTTAATGATCTCACGTCGTTATTTAAACTTTCACTCTGCTCTGGTATTGCACTGTTTTTTTTTTCTTTTTTACTTTTTTTTTTTTTTTTTTTTTTTTTTTTTTTTTTTTTCGTAGAGAAAATTTTCAAAGCTACGTACCAAACGCGTACTTCGTACTAATCATAGTTACACGGGTTGACAGATAAGAAAAAATAAACTCTATGGAAATTACTCTTTATGTTATTTTTTTTTTTTTCTTCTCGTTTATACAAAAGAGAAAAAAAACATCGATTCTTAAAAAATTGAAATATTTTACTCCAATGTCCAAGTACGATATATATTTTAGCTGAGACGTCGAAGATATTCTATTTGATCCTTCGGTCGAGAAGGATATATATCATGGTATGGTGTCAGGATGAAATTCATATCTATGCTAAATACGGCATGCTCCTTGACTTGAAAATTGACTTTAATAATATCCCCATTGTACGAATCTTTGCGTTATAAATGGTTTGATAATTTAGTTAGATCGTGGGGTTGATCTAAACGATAACTCATACAATACATTCTAACTGCATTCGCGTATATATGATATATATGTACACAAACGTACGCGTCGTACTTAGATATACATTTGATAGAAATATTCAATGCGATACAAATTATAATTTATAATTTCGTAAATACGTTAAACGTGATATACTGTTAATTATAACGAAACAATGACTTTCTTTAAAGAAAGAAGAACGACGAAGTCGCTTCGCAATAGTACAATTTTCCACATCCGCGAGTACATAATGAGTTCTTTCAACGGCAAAGGATATATCGTTTAATGCGGACAGAACGATAATAATTTTCGTTACTCGTTTATTCCGGTATTTTCACGATTCGTCCTAGATAAATGTAATAATAAGGAGAAAGAGAAAGAGAGAGAGAGAGAGAGAGAGAGAGAGAGAGAGAGAGTTCGTGATAATGTATGGTCGGGTGACTTCCATCATTTTTATCCTTTCACCCATTCGTCATTGAACACCGAGGACTGCTTTGGAAAAGTCCTTTTAAAGTTATACCTGCTTGCTTAAGTATTCTCCTTCTTCGCTCATTTTCAAGCTATGCCGAAACTCCCTTATCCTACTTAGAGATGTTGCAGCAAAAGCAGCGCTGGTTTTCCTTTTCTCTTTCTCTCTCTCTCTCTCTCTCACTGTCACGAGAGAATGCTGACTACGACTTCGTGACTTTTAATCTCAACTTCGTTGTTTACGTGTTATGAGAGAAGGAAGGACGGAGAGAACGCGCTAAAAGCGAGATAATTTTTATAATCTTCGCGGAAGGTGCCAGGCCTTACTAGGGGATTTAAAGTTGCAACGCTGTCTCTTATATCCTCGCGTCCTTGCTTTCTTTTTCGAGCGTGCAACTCTGGCTAATTCGAGTCGCCTTCCCGTTTTGTTCTTTCATTAAAATTACGAAAATATAAAAGTTTGCGGATTACGACCGACGGATTTGATCTCAATTATTCATGATGGACGCGAAATGATTGTCTCGTCTCGCGCATTTTCTTTTATTTCTTCCTCCTGTACGCGCGTACATAAATCCTCGGAAGAATTAAAACGACAAAGTTCGAGTTTTCCTTGCATTTTGACCTGGACACTTATCTCTCTCCCCATTTTCCCCTCAGCCCGAACGGTAAGACACCGTAAAACCGAATATTACCACTTCGTTTGTCCACCGACTTTGACTTTACGACTTTTAATTCTCCCAACTTACCCTGGCAGATAGGCAGCCATTCGAGAAGTTTTATGATATTCGTGCAGGATCAGGAAGACCTTGGTTCGTCCTGAGGGAGGAATCTTTTTTTGGCGACAGTCGGGCGGATTTAAAAGTTATATAACATTGGCGCTATCGGAAATTTCTTTCTCTTGCCAATACGACGGAAACTTGATAGAGGCAAAGAGAGATAGAAGGAGGGAGAAAGGGACCAAAAGTTAGCATGTTGGAGGGCGCATATCGCGAGGAATGCGGTTCCGATCGAGCGAGTCGACATTCGCGAGGGTCGTCGCGTGGTCGTGGTCGTCGTCGTCATCGTCGTCGGAATGACGGGGATGAGAGCCCGTTCGAGGGAATGAACGTTTGTAGGAAGGGTAGAAGGTTCGGAGGGTTACTGTAACTACGAACGAGTATTAAAATCGACGAATTCGGCTCAAGGGCTTCGTCACGTCGCCCGTATCGCCGGTTATAAATTCGTTTCACGTACCCACCGTGTCGGGCAGCGTCGACAGAATGAAAAAGAGGTGGGGAAAAGGAAGAGAGACAGAGGACGACGCGTTTTCGGAGGCCGAGGAGACTCGTGAAAAATCTGCGCGGATTCGACGGCAGTACTGGTGGGGATGGTGATACTGCTGCTGCTGCTGCTGCTGCTGCTGGTGGTGGTGGTGGTGGTGGTGGTGGTGTCGGTGATGCTGGCTGCCTCGAGAAAAAAATGCGGGCGTCACGTGCATCTGCGTCCCTGATATGCGGCCAGGGTGAACGACTCGACACGTCGGAATCAATGTTCTCAATGAAGGGGGTAGGGGGAAAAAAAAATAAATGAAATACCCGATCGTCACCGTCTGGAAATTTTGGAGAAATCTACCCTTACTCACTTTTACACGCGTATTCGAGTAGAAACATCTGCTATCTCCGTTTTGTTAAATAAGAATGTAACATGTGATCGATTACTCATCTTCTTTTTTTTTTTATTTTTTCTTTTTTTCTCCGGTTACTAGAACTCATCTCTAGTTTTTCTTTTGGAAATTGCTTAACGTGTAACCCAAGAAATATGTCGGTCATGTTAAAAGTTTTATCGACTCCGAATATTCATCCATCGCCGTCGTCGTCGTCGTCGTCGTCGTCGTCGTCGTCGTCGCCGCCGCTGCCGTCGTCTTCGTCGTCGTTATCATAATCGGCAAGTACAGGGAGCGAACGGTGATTTCATAAGTGCCGACGACGACGACGACGACGACGCCGCCGCTGCCGACGACGACGACGACGATGACGTTATTCAATTTCCGCGCGCTATCTACCACATCGAAAGGGAATCTTTTCAGGCATCGACGTAACCGTGAGTTTACCGAGACTTCTTGACTTTATTCGCGATACGTACGATCCTCGTCTTCATTTCCGAGTACTTCAATGGCCCCTAAACTCGCTCTTTCTTCCCTTCACCTCCCTTTTCTACCCTTCGCAGCTTCCGTCCTACTCCTCCCGTTCACGCACGACGTACGCGAGTTTCCTTCGAACGTAAATGCTTCTCTCGGGAGAATTCTACAAATTCGTACTCACAACATAGATATATACGATAAAAGCAAAGTAAATATAAGAAAATGAAGTAAACAAACTGACGAGGCAGGTTACGAAATTCTGATCATTTTCAGATTCGAGATTGTAGATGGGATTTAGTCTTTTTAGTTGAGCGTTTATGAGAATTGAAGTCGACTACTTCAAGAGAAAAATAGTAGAACGAGAAGTAGGTTAATTTATCGTTCTTCGATCCTGGAATGGCAATCGGATGCGTTTCGAGTCTATTGGCCAGATTTTCCGGAATACCAATGGGGCACTAAAAGTGATTAAATTACTTGGCAAGCCGACGCGGCTGGTAAACTCCACGGTGATTGATACGCGTGCGCGCTCATTTGAGCGAATGCATGTCGTGAGCAACGTGAGCTATCATTTATGCGTGACTGACGTCTGTTTACTTCCGACGAATTCGCTCGCGGCTTGTACAATCGAACATTGCTTTTCGTCGCTAGGAAAATGAACTTGACGTGAACTCGTCCGGAAAAGAAACGAGCATGAACTAAAAGAACGCCTTTGAAAATTATTCCTCGCTTATTATCTTTCTATCTTTTGATCCTCGATCGATATATACTAAATTAAAAAACAATATTTTACAATCATATTATTTTATTATTTTCTATTTAGTATTGTTCAAAGTGAAAAAGAAAATTTTAAGATAGAATTTTGATATAAATTCAATACTGCCAGACAGACTTTCTCTAATTTCAGGAGGAACGAAAAAGAAAGGAAGAAAATTTTTAATTAGCGAGTAAACAGGAAAGCGTGGAAAAGAAGGAAAGTATTCTAACGAAGTAACCGCGAAAAGATTCTAAGGTACGCAGTGCATGTTAGCGCAAAGATTGTCGCGAAATAAACTTTTATGTAGAAGCTAATTTGAAGATAGTCGAGGAAAGAAGAAGCCTCCGGTAAAGGAAAGTTGACAAAAAAGACACTTACAACATTCTCAACGTCGCAAACATATCCTCTTTCTTATTTCCGCTTGATCCGAAAAACTTTCTTTCTATGGAAAGTTGGTAAAGGAACGATAAAGCAAAAATCGCTTGCTTTTTACTCGTCTCGTGAAAAACGTTATAGTTTTCTCTCTCTCTCTCTCTCTCTCTCTCTCTTTCACACACATACACCCTCTTTCGATAAGCTCGCAATCGTTTTGGCGCAAACAGCTCGAATTGGCTTTATCATTCCGTTCGTCTACTATCCGAGAAAGAGAAGCCGAGGTGGCTTAGTCGGCGTGGCACATTTGTCAGGGAAATGGAATTCGATTTGAAGAATGCAGCTTACGAAACTGCACTTGGCAATACGCCCTCCGCCTCTTTCTCTCGAAAGATCGTAGCGAACGGTCAGGTCATCCCTCGACTGACCTTTCTATGTATCTCCATGGCTATTCATTTTCACTTTCGTTATCCCTTTTTCGTTTCTTTTTCGAATTTTTCTTTATCTCTCCAAACTCTTTGTTTAAAGTTGTTAAGAACGGAATAAATATCCGTCTTATATGAGTCTTACTTTCTCATAATTTGATGAGAACACGATAAAAACAACTTTTCACCCTTCTTCCTCTGTTCTCCTTTCCGTTATACTCATCCATTATACCTGTTCTTCGAAAATCTTGGAAGTAACCATCGGAAGCTTGCTTTGAGAAAGCGAGAGCAAGATAATTGCGAGTACCGAAAGCTTTTAGACTCGGTGTAACGGAGAATAGGATTGAACGGATGCAGGAAACACGTGGAAAATCGAGGACGCTATGGTACAACGTGAACATAAAACGTTATCAGCTGTTTCCCTTGGAATTGTACGGCAGATAAGATATAAAGGAATGCTCTTTGAGAGTTCATGTCCTTTTCCTAAAGACGGGCCTTTTGTTTCGCGACAACTGCCGTATTTGTGAAGTTTCTTCATCGTACGTTTATATATATAATTAACAAATATATATATATATATATATTTTTTTTTTTTTTACTGACGTTAATTAAAAGTTCCTTCGCGACAGTAATAAGTCTATTAATGGTAAATGTTGTTAAGATAATGTATCCATGCAAAATGGAATTGAATCTAAAATGAAATTATATAAGAAGACGCAAAGTAGAGTATTATATTTTCCTTTATTCTTCCTGTTTTTTTTCTTTTTTGTCGTCTATGCTCTTTGCATTTCCTTTTCTTACCTCCATTATATCATCCCAACTTTATATTACATTTTCGGAGTACCCTATAAAATATTCAGTAATCCTCAAACAGCCGGAGCTCGTCCAGGATTATCGAGTTAACTATCATGAACTATGTAAAATAACTTCGAACTTGTAACGTTTTAATAGATTTGCTGTATCGTAAACTATTAAGTGATGTACGCAAAACTGGACAGATTTAATGAGAATTTTTTGAATACTTTCGCGAACACTCGGATATATCGTGCAGATGCGATACGCTTTATCGAAATTGTTTCGAAAATCGATTGACGATGGCATCGCTTCGTTGTTTGTACCAACTAACGTCGATTATGAAATTAAAGGTAGGAAAATGGTGCGTAAATAATTTTGACGCGAGTAAATTCATTTTCCAGTAGTTTCGAGTGCTCATTATTGCTCCATTATGTCAGTTTAATCAATATAACGAGCATCTAATAATCCAACTATACTGGAAATTGTTTGAATCGAAAGAAACTAAAGTAATAAAAATATAAGAGGAGAATTTGAATTGATGAAGTAATCAAAATAATTTTTTGTTTCTCTCTTTTCTTTTTCTTTTCTTTTTTTTTTTCTTTTTCTTTTTTGATAAGTTTTTTCCCATCTCTGATCGAGCCGTATGAAAGTTCATAAATTACGTATGTTTGTTCGTTATTAATTTTCTGTAAGATAAAAAGGAAATATTAAAAGAAATAAAAAACATTCCAAGTATTGGAGAGTGACATTCTCGAAGAGTGCTTTCGAGCTCGGAGCTAGAAACGCGGAATAACGATAAACGCGACGTGTCGTATCGAGGATGATGTTGGTGCTGTCTCTGGCAGTGATCATAAGGACAGGAGAAGATTTGTCTCGATACGTCGCTGGAAATTATTATCTCTTTATTCTCGCACGAAGATCCGAAAAACATTATTCTGATTCGATATATAACATATACTAGGGATCTATTTTCGAGAAACGCTACGTAAACACTTGTCTCATAGTTGTTGAAAAATATAATAAAATATCGAATCTTTCTTTTTTTTTTCTTTTTTTTTTTTTTTTTTTTCCTTTATTTCGAACGGATACGCTCGAAATAAACTTGAAACGTGATAATTAATTCATCTGACAATTTTTATCTGACACGTATCTAATAAAAAAATTAGAATAAAAAAGAAAGAAAAGAAAAACGTACCGCTTTTCGTTTCTCTCTTCGAAATCAATCGATTCTTGTTTTGTATTTCTATACATTTTATTCCCGCAAATCTCCGTTCTATCGCATAGGGGCTTTTGTTTATTTGTAAATACGAAAGGATTTGTTTATCGCGCATAGGACGAGGTCAGTCGTGGTACGATAAACGTATGTAACCAACAGATGTCCCGAATCGTTTGAAAACTCTCTCCCTCTCCCTCTCCCTCTTCCTCTTCCTCTCTCTCTCTCTCTTTCTTTCTCTCGAAAAGCTGACATAGCTGGTGCTCCCCCCGTCGACGAGGCAAAAGTCGTTTCGGTCGGTAATTAGTTGCCCGACTCACGACAAATTGAAAAAGTTAGTGAGGAATGGAACGCAATTTCGCTCGCGGCCATGAACGCGGCCAACGTCCGCGATAATCGAGCCGCCGCTGCCGTTGCCGTTGCCGTTGCCGTTGCCATTGCCGTTGCCGTTGCTGGCGAGAGCCGCAAATCGAATTCTTCTTTCGTTTCCCCTACCACTCTTTTTCCTTACTATTTCTTTTCTTCTTTTTTCTCTTTCTTTCTTTGTAGTTATTAGCTACACGATTCGACCGAACTTGGAAAGTGTACGCCCTCGCGTTTAATAAACTTTTCTTGCGAGATAAATCGTCGGGAAGTCTTTAGTGATTAAACAATTTCGAGCCCAAGATCCTTGCAATTTTTCAAATCAATTAGATACAAATAATTCTCTTAAAGATAAATAGAAAAGATTTTGTCGCGACTCGGATAAAAATATGTTATGATTAATTTGTTAATTCATTGTCGAAGATAGTATATCGTCGAATGATGATTTAGCAGGATCTTAAAGTCAGTTAGACGTTATTTAAGAATGTAAATATGGGTCAAACGTCCCGTGTCCACCTTGTGTCTTTCTTGAGCCATTACGAACAAACGACTAAAAGTGGGAGGAATAAAAATGAAAAAGAAAAAGGGAACAGAGAGGAAAAGGGAGGAAGAAGAAGAGGAGAAGAAGAAGAAGAAGAAGAAGAAGAAGAAGAGCAGAGTGATTCACAAAGGTCGATGCTTGACGAAGAGACGTGATTTATTTTCGGATCTTTAACGTGATCCGTCCCGTCTTTTCGGATGGCCTTACGGGTACACCCGACGCGGCAGAACCGTCGTTCGTTCCTCGCAGAAAATAGTTGCGCGAGATAGAGTTAACAAGCTAAAAAGATCGTATGTAAATCTTCGGTTTACGACGAACGAGGACGGTTGATTGAATTAGAACTAGCGTGAAAAGTGAGGATCGATGATTCGTGCGTTTACAAATAGCTCGTCAAATAAAATTTGTTCTTCGTTAAATGCGGATTAGAAATCTCTTTGATAGTCGAAGAGTGCTCACAAGATTTAATAGTATATAAAATGTTTCGGGTTTTCAATTTTCTCCATACTTTTTTCTTTCTTTTTCCTTTTAGTTTTTCTTTTTCCTTATAATCTTATAAACTGGATATTCTGTAGATTGTATAAAAGATACGGTATCTTTCTGGATTTCCTTTAATAGTTCTGTCTTTTTGATGTCATATCTTCTATGGCAGGTCATATAATATAGGTCGTTTCGTGAAATAACCATCGTACGGAAAAAAAAAGTTACCTTCTCTTAGGTCGTATCACTTCGTTTTACATTTTGTTTCTTTTAATGGGGAAAACGGGTTAAGAGTAACGAGGATCGTACGAATAAAATTAACGAAGCGAAACCTTTTCCCCTTACGATTATTGTCCTACGCATTCACCTAACTCTCATTAGCAGTGAAAAGCTGTTGAGTACGCGCACTCATCGTACTAAATGAACAAAAGAACTTGTATTCTTCTTTCGACATCGATCTCGGCTCATCCATTTATTATTCGTAGATCAAATGTAAATTTGCGTGGTAACTATGTATTACCGTAAAAAGTAATTCGAACGAATGTACATCCGTATATTTCGCGAAAGAGATTGCACGGAAATAGAATATCGATGTATCGGATTTAACTTGGCTACGGAAATAGAAGTTACGCGTCAGACTCCTTACAACTTCAGTGACGTGCGTATCTGGAAATATTGCAGTACGCCTCTGGTTGCAAGTTGTTCGATATCGATAACATTTTAAAAATAATATTATTAATCCTAGTACAATTATTTATTAACTTTTTAAACGTAGACAAACTTTTGAAAGGAATTATTCGAACAAGTTTCAGACAAGTATAAATTATTCATGGATTATACGATCGATCTATATTCATTAATGATATCACATGTTTCTATTATATATTAACAGAAGTAAATTAGACATTGAAATACACATATCTATAGGAACATTGTCCTCGACTATCATTTTCAACTCGAGTAGAACGGACAATATTCCTCCGCACTCGTGTCCGCTGAAGCATCAAAACCGCACTTAAAAGCACATACGCGAATTGCTGAGTGGACGAGTAAACGTTGCACACGAATTACAACTCGTTATCAATTTTGGTATTTAGTGTACAGTCGTGTATCAGCACTTCCAATACATTGGAGAACCTTCGTATGCCGTATAATATCAAACATTTGAAATTACTGTACATTTTAGATTACTCTATTCGTAGCATACTTTAGACAATATTTGACGATTATGGTACCGAGGAGGAACACTTTACTAACACTTTAAATTGTCCTGACTCATAAACAGAGTTTTCTTTAATTGAAAATACACTTATATGGAAATTTCAATAACGAACAACTTTTTCTATAATGCTTTAAGTCTATTGCTTATCTTGATTCGCTTTTCCTAAACAAAAGAAAAAAAAACAAAAAAGGGAAAAGAAAACAGAAAAGAAAACAGAAAAAAATTAACTCCCATGAAATCCATGGAACAATTACGAAGTAATTAAAATATAAAGTTAGCAGAAAATAAAGCACGAGGATACTCGCGAGAATTTCAATTTTATCGCGTGTTGAACTAGCACTTTTACCGAATAAAGAACAAAGAAGAGAAACGATTTTGCTTGGACGCAAATAAGCTTCTGCGGCTGGAATACTTCGCACAGACGTTAACCACCACATTTATGAGTGGTGGCGATGCGCATACAAAAGGTATATCGATTGTCATCATCGTGTCGCGAAGTGTGACAGTGTGATTCATTGCGTTATTGCACGACGATAACGTGACTATATGTAGGTAGAGTTCGTGTGTATCGTGTCTCGTGCAAGTACGTTCGTGTGTGCATGAGATGCCGCATAATATACGAGCGCGGTATGACGTACGATTATTATGTGGACCATAACTGCTTATTAAATTTTATCCAGGATCCTGGTGAGAGTGTTGTAGTTCGAAATTCATCGGTGATACCATCGATATCGATCGTGGGTATAGTGAGCAACCGATACGAACATTATCCTGAATATTTTAAGGTCTCCCACTGGTCGAGCTGTAGCAAGAGAGAAACGGAGAGATAGAGATAGATAGATAGATAGATAGATAGAGAGAGAGAGAGAGAGAGAGAGAGAGAGAGAGAGAGAGAGAGAGAGAGAGGGAGGGAGGGAGAGAGGGAGGGAAGGAGAGAGATAGAGCGATGCGCACTTCCCATTTGAGCATCGACCTCTTCCACCATCTCTTTCCATGCTCTTCGTCCCTTTCCACCCCTTCGCTCCCTCCTGGACCATATCAACGCGCCATCGGCCATATATCGGTTTCATTTTCCAGTTACGCTCGCCTCAGTTCCAATACCTCTTGTTCCGCCGTACCGTAATAATATTACGCACTGTTGCGAGTACGGTATGCCAGCTTGTTAATTCGCCACGGTTTTCCATCAATTTCGTGGCCGCGAGCCAGCCGAGCCACCCCCTTTCGCTTTCCCCCTTTCTCTCTCTCTCTCTTTCTCTCTCTCTCTCTCTCACTCACTCTTTTTTACATGGCTTCTGCTCTACCCTAGCGTTGCTTCATCTACAAACGATCGGCATTTATAGATACATATGCGTGACACAAACACAAGCATATACATTTTATTCGTTCGGATTGATCGTTAGAGGTGTTAACGTAATACTCTCCAAGTGTGATAGTGTCGAAACGCGAGATTGATCCTGCGGCGTGTAAATGAATCGTACGCCAATGATACAAGTGCGAAGTGTCAAATTAATGATCAAGAATCAAGGAATTAATCAGGCAAACGATCCAGTTCGAATCAATATTTTTGTACAACAAGCTCAAGAAGCTTTTCGATGGTTGAACCGAATTCGAATTTAATTTTTGAGATATAACAATTTGGCAAAATTGTTAGTAGCGTATTTTCCTTGGGATATATTCGTCGAGGAAAGATAGTGGGTGGATGCCACTATAGGTGGATGAAACACGCTCGCGCTTTAGATTCTATGAGCATGTGTGTGTATGTGTTTGAGAGAGAAAGAGAGAGAGAGAGAGAGAGAGAGAGAGAGTGCAGAGGGAGGGTTCCCCAGAGCACTCGACTCATTTCTCCGAGCCAACACAAACCTCTCGACTCGACGCCACTCGTGGAAACGAAATCTGATACGAGAAAAGCTAAACTCCTTCGAATGCACAAGCCGCCCCTTCTTCGCCACCCTAACTCCTCCTCCTCCTCCTCTTCGTTCTCCTTCACTCTGAGCTCTTCAACCCCTCCACAACGTATTCCTCTTTCTCCACCGACTATACTCTTCCAGTCCTTGCACGACTCGCGCTCCTTTCAGTCACCCACTTATACTCAGTCAACCCTTTTCATTGCGAAAACGTCGTTCCGCGATTCATTTATTTCTTTTGTCTCTCTTTCTCTCTCTCTCTCTCTATTTTTTCTTTCTCTCTTTTTTTCCTTTTCATATATATATATATATATATATATATATATATATATATATATATATATATACACATAATATATACACATATATTTATCGCTCGAGTATTCTACCCTCTCTCTCTCTCTTTCTCGCTCAACCTCACAATCCACGCAATGTCTCGAGAAGTCTCTTTTGCGACTCACTGCACCCTTAATCGAAACCCTAACGATGACGGCAAAGTAGTTCGTTTAGTTCGTCTTAATTAACTACCATGCGTAGTAGTAGTCTTTCGCGACACTTTGTTTTTGGGTATCTTCTTTCATAGCACGTGACCTCCTCTCTATGTGAATGACGCCCTCGAGTGATTTAATCCAAGCTACTTTGTGTTCGTTAGCTTCTTCGTAATTAGCTCGATAGAAAAGTGGACGAAAAGCTTACGTATTTACGTAACTATCTACTCGTGAAATTGTATAGTTGTTTGTCTTTCATATTCCAACTAGCGATTATAATATATTTGTTCAAACGAACTCTGCTCGGATATGTATTCAACCGATAAAGTTATGCTTTCCTCTTCCCGCATCTACATATATATATATATATATATATATATATATATGTCGATTATTTTAATTGCGAATTTCTGTAGATTTTTTTTTTAAACGGATAGAAATTCGATGTATCTATCGTTAATTCAGACTATAATATAGTGTTTGGATATGGGAAGGAAGAAGAATCTCAAGAGATCCCGTTGTTCCTTTCCTCCCCCATGATCAATTCAATTTACGAAGTACACTTCGAGGGGATACGAAAAGTAAACTAAAAGGAATCTGTGCGGAGAAAGTAGATATCTATCGTTTCTCTCCTATACATACTTACTTCTTTCTAACTGTTATATGCTATTTCAAGAAACAATGTATTCGATAGGAGAAATATGCGTCTTATGAATGAATGAATGAAACTAAAGTCCGTGGCGCCGCCGTACGTCTAACGTAGCAACCTCATGACTCTTCGTGCGTACTACTCGATAGGTTATACGTCGGACTAGTGTTCAATTATGAATAAACACTGTTTGTCAATGAAACTCAAAAAAATTGAGCGGATAAACGTAAACTTTTGTGTATTTTTCTTTTTTTTTTTTTTCTTTCTTTCGTTTTATATTTCGATGCAAATCTAAGAAAAAAACAAAAAAATAAAAAACAAAAAAATTACGATATTTTACGAGACGCCGTATGGAATCGAATTCAATAAAAAATCATGATATTTTCTTTTTATTTTTCTTTTTCTTTCCTTTGTTTTTTCTTTTTTTTTTTTTTTTGGAACATTGTAAAGCCTCACGTAGAGTTTAGCTCGAGATTGTTCGTTTTTGTGGATCGATGATAATTATTCTCGTACGTTCAACTTATAAACAAGAAGAAAGATTGGGTGGTTGGTTCTGAGCCTCCCCACTAAATGCTCTTAATGACATCCCGTAATTGCCGCGAAAGTTACCTGTAATTACCGCGTGAAAGCACTTTAGCCATACGTATAGGTGGTCTGCGATCGTGAAAGAATCTCGTCGAACGATACATAGTATTACAAGACTATTATGTTCTTATCTTTTCTTTTCATCTCTTTTCAAATAATTGAATAAATTTTACAACTTTTTATTCGAGGCATGACATTCGAAGGAATAAAAGTGGTGAATCGTTGGGGTTTGGGGAAGGAAAAAAAATCGATCGATTACCGCAAACGTGCTTTCAACAACGTGGTCGATGTATTTACTCTGTTCGGATCGGTCAGAAACGATAGAAACGAACGTTCGACGAAGAAGAGAGAACCGAGATCCGATTGCATCGATGATTGGTCGAAGGATCGATCGGTCGACCTCGGCGACGATTTGAATAATTTATTCGAACGATCAACCGTATTAATATTCATTACTCGGTCAATACTCGATCGAGCGAATCATCATCGGTACTGGGATAATTGTCCGCGTAAACATTCGTTCGGCTTAGCCGGTGAGTTCGGCGCATTGATCCGAATCGAACGAGGATAACATCATCGGTCGCATCGTCTCCTCTACTTCCATCCGACCTATTATAGAACATCTGTATATCGTTCGAATTTCGGTGAAACATTTCGAGAGAAGCATCACGAGTATTTCTACCCATCGTGCCTATATAACTATCTACATATCTATGAATGTATGCACGGGCAGATATATAAACGTATATCACGAGATATGATATTTTTTTCATTCACCGTCGAAATAAGCCCAATTGAATTTTTAAACGTACCGAGCCGCATCATATAATTAATTAACAACTAACGCCCGTGACAATCAATTATTCGATTAGTCCTTTATCCGTTATACCGAACAATCATATAGCTAACGGATCATTAAACGAGTTACGTATAATTCTGTTATGTCCGAATGAATTATATAATGCAATCTCTCAGGAGAGCAATGCGTACTCACCCCGCTAAAAGTCTTGACGTTGTGCAGAGCGTTCTGTGCGTCCAAGGCCGCCTTTCTCGTGTAGAAGGTTACAAAGCAACAACCTGGAACAAAAGGTCATCGTAATTACTCTGAGACAATTTTATATCGTTGAATTTTTATCATTGTTCGCAACTTTGATAACGATCGTGGGATAACCGATTGATATATCGAGCGACTACGTTTGTCACCGAATGCGAGTCGCTAGGAAAGAAAGACAAACGCGGAAAAATTTACGAGAATTCGATATACTACGGAGTGCTATAGTAGCTATTATTCGATCTATACGAAACTCGATATGATAGACATCGACGGATGTAGAGACTTTGGACAGGGATGACAGGTTAGATGGAATACGATGGTAAGAGAAGAGAAGAGAAGGGAAAATTGGAGAAGGTTGTTGCTGCTTCTGGAAACCTCATCGAAACCTCTTTGGTGTCTCTTTGCGTCCTCTTTCGTTTCCCTTTATCAAAGGAGACTTGGACGTCGAACCGACAGCAAATTCGACTGGTCGGTAGTTACGAGTTGCCAAAAGTTCGATTCAACGTTGTATCGCCCACCCTTTTCTCCTTTTCTATACTATATAGTTGGTTAATTCCGACTTTCCTATTCCCTCCCTCTCTTTAGACACGCGAATGGAGAGAGTAGAAGATGCTCATGCGCGCGTGTGTACGTTGGTATTACAACCCCTTAGTTTACGAATGAGTTGCTTTACCTGCATATAGCTATTCTCTCATTCCGAGCATCCCCACAATGCTTTCGCAAAAGTCCATGAAGCTTAAGCAATATGTTTGTTCTACCATTCGCTCGTTCTCCCCCCTCCCACCCCACCCCCCTCCTCTCTCTCTCTCTCTCTCTCTCTCTTTCCCATTCATTTTTTCCTTTTTCCTCCAATAGCGAACTTTGGAATTCCCAGCTGGAACTTACGATTCGCACGAATTGCTAAATTACTGTTGTCCATGGAAAAAAGTCGAACACTTTTTTCTTGTCGGATTTCACTGTCTCTTTTTTGCTTTCTCTTTTCTTCTTCTTTTCTTTTCTTTTTCCCAACGTTTTGAGAAAAAATTTAAAACAAATTCAATAAACATTTTGTTTTTGGACTCCATAGAGATAGGAGATTAATTGAATTAAAATCTCTTGGCATGCGACACGTTAATAATCCTATTCAAGTTAAGCAGGAAGAACGTTATAATGATATTGTAATGAAACACTAATCTTCATCTAGAGGGTGCTATAACGTGATTACGTTTAATAGAAGCATCGGCAAGGTTTGCAATTAAGGTAGGAGGAGGACCGTGTACCGTATATACCTTGTTTTGGACGATAACGCAATATGGCAATATTCAATATCGCATTTAACGACGTAGGTACGATCTCACGACGAATATCGTAATTGCGATCGGTAGTGTATGATAGGTTCGATTTTAGGATACCATAATACTTTGTCAAAACGTATAAAGTACCGTTCGTGGTCGGGAGTTCTTGCAGCAATGCGCGAACGTGACTAGAATGAAACCAATAGATATATGATAGGTTAATACATCTTTATACAGTTTCGCTTGACTTTCTGAGCTTACATTTCGTAACTTCGATAAATTCGATTCTTGTAAGATTCTATATTCTTGTAAAATGAAATTTCTATATTTTAAAACAAACGGTGGTGCCAGATTAAAAAATATTAACAAAGTCAACTTTTGTTCGAATTTCTCAGAAAGTTCGAGATTATTCGGAGGGGCAGAGAAAGAAAAAGGAAAAAGAAGAAAAAAAAGAAAAAAAGAAAAAAAGAAAAAAAGAAAAAAAGAAAAAAAGAAAAAAAGAAAAAAAGAAAAAAGAGAAACGGAGGCGTAGGAAGTGATTCGTGTTTCTGACATGCGACGCCGACGAATTTCGATAAATTTACGAGACGCGGATAAGGGAAAATTATGATCTAGCGAGTAACTAATCTTAAGGCATCATCGCTCGATAGACCCTTAAATCACATCGAACGAACTTTCCCTTCGCCATCGGTTGGACGTTCGCCGAGCAGCCGTCTGTAATACTCGTGTCTACAAATGACCCTATTCGTCGAGGTGCCAACGCTGCTGCTAGTACTCCTTCCCCTCTTTACCACCTTCCATCATCCCTTTCCTTGACTGATGATCGCGCCACGTAAGCGAAGATCACAAGGAAGATATCACGAGTCATTCGGCTGTTGTTGAACTAGTCACCGTAACGCGATTAGAACGTGTACTTTTTTATCTTCGATCTAAACACGAAAACTTTCCTGCAATCTGCAAACTTTTCTTGTGAACGCTTCTTCCGATTTACCTTCGTTCTTCTAACAAATGATTACAAACGACGATCCCAGAAATTGGTCGATCCGCTTTGTCTGAAAACGTTTAACTTCGAAAACGATTATATGGAGATATTCCTAGTCGTGTAATAACGTCGTACAAGCACGACAAGTCTTTGACGTTAAATACGCGACAAGCTTCGAAGATTGTTAATTGAATTTTCGTTTAGAAGGTGAAACGTTCTATTACAATAACAATGATCCGATTCATAATGCTGTAGAATTCCATAATTACGGGACCGTAATTATATGCAAATTGGGATCAATTATTAATAAGCGAATTATTAACCCGGGAACAGTGTGCAGCAGTATTCCCATGAGTTCCTCGCATACACAGTTTGAATAGCACTAGTTTAGAGTAGAGAGCACGTCGGGCCACGACGACGGTGTAATTTTCTCGTATGGGCTTTGCCCAGTGTTTTCTGACCGGCCACCACCGGCCACCACTAGTAATATGGACTACCTCGTGACGCGCTTTACTTCGGAGGAAAGCTCTCGGCGACCTGGGAATCGCGAACAAAGCGAAAATCAATTTCGTGGAACGTTGTAAAGCTGTAATTCCTACGAGCGTGAGAAGTAAATTATGGAAGATTAAATGTTATTCGTGAAATAACGTTTAATTTCAATTATGTAATATGATAAATTTCTAATCGTTTCGTTAAGAACGTACAACAGAAAATGAACGTAAGACTTGTCCTTTTACCAAAGTAAGTACGAATAAATAAACGCGTCTATAGGATACCTTGTGTTGTGTTTCTCTTTTCTTTTTCTCTATTGCGAAACGTAAATATTCCTCGGAGTACCGAACGAACTATCGAAGATTATAACGATTGATGGTTACGATAAGATAAAAAAAGAAAAATAAATCAATCAATAAAGTCCCCTCCGTATTCTCTTATTCTCATTCGTTCACACTCGCGAAATAATTCCAAATTATTCACGGACTTATTAATAATGCTCCATCGAAAATTGTTCGCAACACCAAACAATGATCGTACGTTAGCCGAATATAATCTCGTGTGTGGGTGATGTCATTTGCAAAAATCGTGATGACGAATGAGCCAGTCTGGGCGAAACAAACGAATGAACGAATGAACGAATGAACGAATGAACGAATGAACGAATGAGAGCGAGTGAGAGCGAGTGAGAAACGAAACGTTGGGGAATGCTGGCCTGCAGGGCCTCGTCGCCATTAGGGATTCCCAATTCACGTCGTAATTATCGCTAATTGGACTCCGGATTATACTTGCGCGACACTCGACGCATGAAACGCCCGTCGTTCGCGGCGCGAATTATGCATTGCTCGCGCTTACACATACGTTCCTACCTATATATATATATATATATATATAATTTCACGGGAGGCACGTCGAGAAACGTTTCGAGTGACATCAAGCGAATAGAGGAGAATAGAGAGAAAGAGAGAGATAGAGGGACTCTCTCTGTGCGTGTGTGTTGTGTATATGTGTGCATGCGCGTGTGTGTGTACAAATGTGAGAGAGGACGGACGAAAGCGAGGAAATCGAGAAGACGTATGTAAGAGAAGGGGAGAGTTTGTCGTCGTCGCCGATGCATCCATTGTGCGAAATTCCATCGCGTCGTTCGTTTCTACGACGGAAATTATTCGTGCGTGTAACGTAAGAGCTGGGAATTCGATGACATAACCGCGTACTGACTTGACATATATCTGTCTATGAGAGAATGATATTCTCTAGCAATGAAAATGCCTTGCTCGTGCAATCTTAATAATAAGATAGAATAAAATCGCTGTACTGATCTAAAGAATCGTTTCATTTCATATCCATAATTCGGTAGAAGGATCCGTTTGAAATTTTTAATAATATTGCAGTTAACAGTACAACGACGAGAACAATAAAGTTATATTTCGTAAATTTCAGATCTAAAATCAGTATCCTAGATAAGGAACGTTAAGGAAGCTTGATAAGTTTAAGAAAAGATATTATCGTTGATATACGATCGGTCGGTACACATGCGCGCAACGTGTAGATCCCGTGGGTTTGCGGCTAGTACACCTCGATCCCGATCCGTGATTAGAGTCCATTGGGAAATCTATAAAGTCGTCCTTCTTTGAAATGTGAAAATGGAAGAAAATTTATATCGGCTTTTCGAATGGTTCGTTTTCACATTATGTATCATCTTTGCTGTTTTTGGGATTCGTTATGTGTTTTTCTTTTTCTTTCTTTTTTTAGAACATGAACACGTATATATACATCTATATATTTTATCCGACGAACGGGAAAACGTTGAACAAGGATATCGAATTGAAATTAATGTTATTCCGAATATAATGGACTATGTCGTATAAAAACAAAAAAAAAAAAAAAAAAGAAAAAAAATAGGGAAAAAAGGAAGAAACAGAAAAGTAATATCGGTATAAAAGTAATGTCGTATAAAAAAATAGGGGAAAAAAAAGGAAAAGGAAAGAAAAGAAAAACAAATACAAAAGAGAAAAGAAAAAGAAAAGTAATATCAGTAATATCGGCAAACAAAAAGTAATGGTCAATAGTCATTGAAGTTAAACGAGTATAAAAGCAAAAGGTATGATAATGATGGCGTATCGACTAGGAGGAAAACGTATCGTCGTTGGTAGCCGATCGACGAGTACGACGCGAGGATCCCGTGGGCCTGCGGCTAATACCTCGATGCCGATGCGTGATTAGAGTCCACGGGGAAATCTAGCCCGGACATGCTCCGGAGGTAATGCTCGTTACTCGCAAGCCGAGTATACCCTCGCCCTTTGCCACCAATGCCAGCAACGAACGAAGCCAGTAGCAATGGCAATGGCATGGTGTTGCAATAGTGGCAAGAGTAGCAGTAATGTACAGAGTTGCCTTTCTGCACACGATACTCTGCTTGCTGTTCTGATCCAACCTACTCTGTCCATCTACTACTAACGATTCTATCCGTTTCATTCTCTCCTGCATCAGAACGATGCAGCTTTCCGCTCGCGAGCAAACCGCGTTGCAATAATTGCAGGAACTCTCGCAACAAATTGTACGAACGATAACACGTAATCGACGAAGTCGTAGCCTCCGGATGAGTTCAATTAACGATGATTTCCTCGAGCTTAAAGATAACCATACTATTACGTATATCTATTCCGCTGTTTCGTAGAATTTCGTAGAACATATTGCGTTTGGCTTTAACGAAATTCTTGCCTTCAACTAAACGATCTTTACTGGAAGAAACTTATTCTTTTATATGTCAGCGAACGAAATAGAAAAAGTAGGTCCAGTTTTGTATCATAAATTGTGATCGCACGTTTCCACGCTTCCTGGGGCTATGATATAGCTAAGAATCTTCTAGAATGGCCGAATAGAGTACACTTTCGACGGACATCGATGGAGATATTATCAAAGAGTAGTGTCGATCGTACTCATAAATTCGATGTTCGACATGTACCTACATGCGACGATCGTCTCTCTATTTTTCTCTTTTTTTTTTTCTCTTTTTTTTCTCTTTTTTTTCTCTTTTTTTTCTCTTTTTTTTTCTCTTTTCTCTTTTTCTTCCTTCTTTTTCCTCTTTTTTTTCCCCCCACTTTCTTCCCGTAACACTCCTTCTTCGACACACTTCACGGCAGGAGATCCTGTCTTTCGATATTGCCAGTGAAAACGCTTCGTCGTTAAAATAGTTCGACGTTTTCGCTGAAAGGGGGTGTTGAACTAAGTGCTGAATCGATGAGTTATGATTTCGCGACGATTACGAGATAAAAAGTCTCGGGAGAGCGAGAAATATCTCAGACGTACTAATTTTGCGAATGGAGAAGTCGATCTATGAATCATATTATTCTTAATAGAATCACATACGAATATAAATTGTTATCGAAAATAAATTGCCAGCTATCGAGGAATTACAAGTATATATAATTTGATTCGTTCGAAAGAGACATTCAATTATTTTAGATTGTATGAAACAATGTGGAGGAAAAAAAAAAGAGAAAAAAGAAAGATAAATCCTTCGTGAATAGATCTTTTCGATTAAATTTATTTAATATTTTTCACAATCGAATTAAACGATATATCCTGTATTTTATTACAAAGAGGCCGAGTCGAATCGAAAGATGAGAAAAAAAGTTTACTCAGTGCATTAAACTATTTCGTGTCGATTTAAGTGTAACTTTAATTAAGTAACTGGGTGCTTTTCTTAGGGTAACGACATGCGCCGAGTGCATCCGGCCGAAATAACCGCGGTAACAAGGCGAGATAAGAGCCGTGAGTTATATCGTCTCTTATCTGCCGGCTGTGCTCACGGCATTTGACCTGTGATATCAGTGTAGATGCCGGCCACGTTGGTGCAAGGTGCAAACGAGACTCCAGCGACTGTCTCCTTCCTACCGTTCTTGGATCTATATGCTCTCTCGAGCGGCATGCTAGCGTTTGCGCGCACGCACACATACACAAATCTCTCTCTCTCTCTCTCTCTCTCTCTCTCTCTCTCTCTCTCTCTCTCTCTCTTGTTTGTCCGTTCGCGCGTACTTGCGAGTAACGTGCTTCTAGTCAGGAGACCAGGCTTTGACCGATCAAGCAGCTTGAATTCACTGATTAAGCGGAGAACAAAGATGGATTGATTCTAAGGTGTCTCGCTCGCGATCAAAGATAAGGAGAGAACTACCTTCTCAATGTTTGAACAATTCTCCTTTTCTTTTCTTTTTTTTTCTTCGTTTTTTTTCCGAAAAGTTCTCATTATTTTTCTTTGAATTCTTAATATCTAAAAGTTGTGCACCAGTACTTGGAACACTTTTGAAACTTTCGATGAAAAAAAAAGACGAAACAGATAAAGAAAAATAAAAAAGAAAAGAAAAAAAATACTCGAGCAAGTTTTTACTTGAAAAAGTTTTTAAAAGATATCGTCCTCCCTCTTCCCTATGGTCATCGGGAGAACGATAATAAAAACAGATTTAACGAATTACCATCCATTCGATTATATTTTTCTTTCCCTTCACTTTTGATTTGACACTCCGTCGCTCTGAATACTTTTAATGGCATCACTTCCACACCACCATACAAAATCATCGTCCCGTTCCATTATTATCGACATTAATTTGCATAAATACCGTCGGTATTCGCTTCCCGTGCTTATTATCCGCGTCTCGCGGCGAGACGTATCACCCCCGTAGTAATTTGCATGTCGGCTCACGTTGACACGCGTTTCGCCATCGACGCGCGGATCATTAATTGGTCACGTTTATTTTCTTCCTGCGATCGATAACGTTCGTCCTTCCATCTACAACGTGAATTTGTGTACGATTCGTAGAACGTTAATGGTCTATGTTAATAATCGAATTTATTTTCGCACATTCAAGAGAAATTTCGTAATATAATAGTAATTTAACTTTGAAACGTTGATCTGTCCTGTTATAAGTGCAATAAAAATTCTCAATTTTTCGAACGTGCTAATCTTAACAAGTTTATTCTATGATAACTTTTTTATGATGACTATTTCATTTAAATCGAAAAACAAAATTAGTATAAGATAATTAGAAAATTGTTTGTTTATTATATTCAACGAAACAACGATAATTGACATAGAAACGGTCTCAATCACTGACGGTTTGTTCAATCACTTTCCTCTTTCGCGGTCGCAAGGAATCTCTCGGAAAGACTTTGATCGTTGATAAAGAAAAAAGAAAATACATTTGTCCCTAGGCAGTATCGATTTTTCGAACGGCTAAATGAATATCGCATAGTTGGCCAGGACTTTTTTTTTTCGAAAAGAAGAAAAAGAATATGAGTGGCAAAAGACAGAACATACTCACCCGAAAAGCTAGAGTAAAAACAAGTGCTATATGTTCGCTCTGCCGATAAAGGAAAGGAGGAGGAGATTTCCGTGATAAAACCGAGATTGCTATCCCGTGCCAATCCCCGGAATACTTCGTCGTCCATGCGAAACGATGAGATCCGTCTACGAAAACGTCTCGACACACACTGATATCAAGTGTTCGTTCTCAAGGCATACCAAAGAGAGCCGATGCGAAAGTAAACTCGAAACGAGCGACTTTCTTCGAGATATCAAGGTGAATCTTTGTATTTGTATACTACAGGGACCATCAGTCAGTCAGCTAGGTTTATAACCTCCCTACAAAGGTTACACGCTAAACTTCCAACGATTGTTTTCTTTTTCAACATTGAACGTGATCGAAACTTTTCTCGAAATAAAAATATTTGACCAAAATTTATGTGCGTATCATGATGACGTGAGCATGGTTAAAAATGGCAAAACGAGTACGCGTTAACAATTTATATCAATTTTAGAATTGATTAAATAGAAGATCTTTTTTTCAAATTCATATATATATATATATATATATATATATATATATATTTCTTTTTTATTAAGCAGCAATCTATCATGTGAAAAATCTAAACAATCTTTTAACTTGCCGCGTCGAGTAAAAAGATTGAGATAATGCAGGCAATCAAGCGCGTAGGCAATCAAGATGAGACTCAGATGTTACATCTAGAAAAGTCACCAGCAGATTCGTCATTCCTGTGAGACTTCTTGTGCATTCGATTTGCTCTTCGTGGTATGATGAATCTTTTTATCAGCGATATTGCGCTCGCGCTCGCTCACAGGAGAGTTCTATAATCTTTAGAAAATGAGAGAGAGAGAGAGAGAGAGAGAGGGGGGGGGGGGGAAGGAAGAGGGAAAAGAAGGAAAGAGAGATAAGAATAGAAAGAGACACGTATACTTGTCTACGTATTTTGTCGCGATACTTGCATTCTCCAACATCCTTCAAACACATTTCACAGACTCAGAGTATCTCGATACACTTTTATCCATCCGCTCGGCATCATTGATATTCCGTGTGCGTAAAAGATGGCTTCCTACGGACGGGATAATATCCTGGCTAAGAAACAGCCGAGGGAACCTTGTTTCCTAACATTCTTGTTTTATTCCAATCCCTCGATCCTCTTCCTCTTTTTCCTTAATATTCCTCGCATTTTGAATATCGAGTATACAATAAAGAAAGGTTGGATTTATTTGAACGTCGATCGAACCTTTGATCGTCCAAAGTTTTAAGATATAAAACAAAACAAAAAAAAAGAAGAAGAAGAAGAAGAAGAAGAAGAAGAAGAAGAAAGGAAAAAAAAACAAAAGAAAAACCGATAATATTCGATGTGTCTTTGTGTCTTTTCGTTTAATATCAGAAGAAGACTATAACTTTCCTAACATAAAACTCGACTTTATAACAGGCAATATCTTCTCTAATTAAGACCCAAAGGTTGATCCCTCTTTGATATCCACCATCGAAGCTCTCTCCCTTTCGTATTTCAGATAAAATAAATCCAACGATGTCGTTTAATAAGTAGTACGAGGAACGATGGGTTCTGTAAAAATATCGTATCGTATAAATCCATCGAAGAGGGATCGAGCGAGCATCAGTCTGGTTCGTGTCCCTTTTGGTGATTTACACCGACCATATTGGAAGCTTGATCCCATCAAAGCGGTCGTTTTGGTTCAAAGGACGATGAGAGCGAGATAGGAGGGTAAGGTGGGGATGGGTGGTTATGGCCAGGGGAGAGAGATAGAACGATGGGAGTACGAGCTGTGCGATCACACGAGCAATGTTTCAATTTCTCTAACTTCTGAAGAGATTAATCGCGAAGCAGCCCATAACGTTGACCTGGCTGTTGTAACGGGGGTAATCCAGATTGCCGACAGCCAGTTAGTTAGTCGGCGCTTCCACTAATCTCCGCGATATTAATTTGGATGCGTACACGAGAGGCATGCAGCCACAGAGAGACGGCGGAGGTCGGTATGGAAGCCAGTATGGAAGCCAGTATGGAAGCCAGTATGGAAGCCAGTATGGGAGCGGAGACAACGATGGAACCAGCCGGTGGTCCGTTCGACATTCTACATATGCGAACATAAGTAGCTTCGTCGGCCCGTTAAGACGATCTCCCGCTGGGACTAGGATGATTGACTGTGTGGTATAATAAGCGGATCTCTCGATGTCAACGCCAGAAGGGACTAGAAACAGGTGGCTAGTCGTATATATCCTATATACATATGTAAAATAAAAATGACGCGTAAGTTTATTTCACGGTAATATATTCATATACTCATCTTCCTCCAGTTGTAATTGCATTTATTTATCATCGTAGTTGTTTATCCCATCTAACTAAATTCGTTCGTTCGTTCGTTCGTTCGTTCGTTCGTTCGTTCGTTCGAAATATGCTTCGCATATTTATCGTCGTTTTTCTTCTCTGTCTCTCTCAAACATCGAGAAAGAACGTAGTTATATTTTATACGGATAACCGAGCGTTTCAGTAAATATGCGATATCGTTTTCAGGATTTAATTAATCGTAGTAAAGCATTCAAAGTGTTTTACGCATTACTCTATGCGTATTTCATATAACGATATTACATAATATATTTCTTTTATTCCGCGTAATGATAAATTTTAGCCCGATTTATATGTATATACATACAATATATATACATATATATATATATATATATTTTTTTTTTTTTTGTTTTTTTTTTTTTTTTTTAATATAAATAGAATTAATAAGATCGCCTTACAAAGCAATAATAATAAATTTGATGATTTTATCATTTCATATTTACCATTTATGACTGAAAGGATGTAGTTGATGATAATATATACTTTTGGAAAATGGTTATATTTATATATATACCTCTTTCAATAACGTATGGTCGTTTTACCATAATAAAGAGATCGGTTTTCGTTGTCATCAGTAGTCCAAGAAGCATGTTCTCTTCAGAATTTTTGCGGTCAATACGATCAGGACAATTTTTTGCATTTCTTGAAACGCAATCTTGTGGCGAAGATAGTAAAAGGAAATCTTGAATCTAGGTCGAATGGTTCGGTTTCGTGATCGAAGCAATTAATATCTGTACATATGGCGTATATAACAGACCTTCCCTAAGACTTCCTTGTAAATGTTAGTACGTTCGCCGATATAATGGTATACACAAACGCGAGTGGATGTTTCGATAGAGAAATTTGTTATTCCACCTGTCAGTTTGCTTCCAACGTCTCTTGATACACGTATCTCTAGCTCGTCTATCATCGCGATGTAGAATATATACAAGATAGCACAAATATTATTACATGGGTATGTGCATTTACGTATATTATATCGATTGCATTTCATATACGAGAGAGTATCAGACAGGGTATCTATATGAAAATTATTTCTTTTAACCTTAATTTCGATTTGAATTTTCACGATAAAATATTTCGAGACAATAAACGACTTAGGTCAAAGTGAATACTCGGTTAATAATGGGACGATATATAATTTTTATTCACGTCTTGCATATGCAAATAAGCGAATCAATTTCATTAGAGGGCGAAGGTCGTGCAAGAACGAGCCGATATCGATCGATATGGCGCCATTCTATTTCGAATTCGCGTCACTTCGGAAGAGTCTATCGAAAAGTGCATAATTCAAGTGGAAAATCGTTATCTGGCAGGAAATTACGACCCTCGTCCTGTCAGCGCACTGACAGGGATTTACCATCGTTTCGAACAAGGGATGAACTTCGTAGATAGGAATATTATTTTTCTTTTCTTTCTCTCTTTTCCCTTTTGTTTTTTTATTTGTTTTTGTTTTGTTTTGTGTGTGTGTGTGTGTGTGTGTTTTTTTCCCCACTTACACACAAATGTAATGCCGAAGAAAGACACTCGTCTTTAATGACAAGCTGTTTAAAAATTGTTAATTTAATGTGATACATAATCTTTCCCAATGAGATCTTTACAGTAACAAAGAGTGTAGTCATCGATCGGCGATCGATGGGATGGTCATGGCGAGAAAGAAGTATCGGTTATCGGAACCAGACCGGATGCGTATCGTTCGAACGATTAAGGCGACTGACAAGAGATTCGATAGAAATCCGATGAGCTTCTCCACGAACGGGGGGAAAAAGCTATTAACCTTCGGCGAGCGAGAATCAAGCTACCTACATACGTATCCATATACGTGAACTTTCACCGCACGGAATTAACCTCTCCATGGAAGGACACGAACGAGAGATAAAAATGCACTATACCGAACGTAGGTATCGCACGCCAATCGGAAAAACAAGTTAACGAAGTTACAATACGAGGACAGCTATCGACAGTCGACAGATTTTCCTTAAATTAATTTTTCTTTCTTTTTTTGTTTGTTTTTTTTTTTTTTTTTTTTTTTTTTTTTTTTTCAATTTGTTTTCTTGCTTTTCGAAAGTCGACGAGAATCGAAAAAGTCATACCACCTTCGATAAAATCTCTTCCACTTGGAGGCGTTCAAGGAGGAAAATATTTTTAATCCTTTCCTTTTCTTCTCCTTCCAATATCGCCTGGATCTTTTTTTACTAGGTTTTCTTTTTCTTCTCTTTTTTCTTCTGTCTTTTTTTTTTATACAAACGAGGTCGACGAGTCGCCCGAAGAAAAACAAATCGAAGAAGGTACGGTAGTATTCGTGTACTACGGGGATGATCTTTCTTTTTTTTTATTTTTTATTTATTTATTTATTTTTTTTTTTTTTTATTTTTTTTTTAAACCGAAGATGCTGGGAAATGATATTTGTCCCGTGACTTCCTTTTTTTCCTTTCATTCGTCAAAGTGAATGTACGGCGAGGAACGTATTTATAACCACATCGCGGTGATTATTCTTTTCCCTTGAACTTACGACAAGCACGAACCTGATGAAGGATGATGGATGATTAAAGGCAAAGCTTGCTTCTATCTTTTCTACTCTTTTATTTTGTTGAACTTTTAATTTTCTTGACAGTAGCGCAACGACGAGCTAGAAATACCTGTCTTCTTTCTTTTCCCCTTAAATATATATACTCGTTTACTCTAATAATAGTATTAATAATTATTTTTACGATATCCATCTTTAGGATAAAGAAGTAACTTGTTCCCTGTATAAATCAAATTCAAAGTTAATGACATACCGAAGAAAAATTACTATAAAATTATAATTCTGGGTATGCATTCATTACATGAATATTTAGAGAATACGGTAGTTATTGTTGTCCGAACGTTGATACATTCTTGCATTAAAATATCTAACGAATCTTTAATATCGGAGAAACTCTGATTTCTTTTTTTTTTTTTTTTCTTTCCTTCTTTTCTTTTCTTTCCCTTCTTTTCACTAAGCCATCATCGATGAAAAAGAATTCTCAATTTCGCACGAAATCTCTCTTTTTTCTAAGTTTCATCTCAAAGCAGAACATTAAAAGAAAGAAGTGCACTTGCGAGACTTCATTATTCACGATATTTTTTTACGATTTTAATGGATCAAATTCTCGTTTAAAGAAGAAGAAGAAGAAGAAGAAGAAGAAGAAGAAGAAGATGAAGAAGAAAAAAGAAGAAGATACGAACGATTGAAATGTTCTCGAATCGCGAAGCTGCATCAACAAAGATTTTTCTCATTCGTTGGCACGTTTAAAGATAATCGGATTTATAGATACAATAACCTTGATATCGAGAATGAATGCGTATACCTCTCATCGAAAAATGTATCCCCGTGCTTAAAATGTTGCGCTTTGCATGTGGGTACATAAATGGGACGAAGAATTTCATCGGGAGAGGACAAATTTTTAGTTCACCGATGGAACGTGTACTCGAGGTGAAGACGCTATATGCTAACGTTGCGAAAACGTACTTTTCATTCGTACCTTGAGAAGAGATTCGTGCTGGGTCGCGTCTAATTAAAAAAGCTACTTTTAAAAGAGGACTCTTTCCTTACTAAAAACAAACGGGAGTTCGTTTATCTTCTTTTTCTAAGTAATTTCGCTACTTCCATTTTATCAGAAGTTATTTCGTGCAATAATTATTCAGATCCTAATTCGAAGATAATTGCATTTAAACGATCGTAAGGAGAACGATTAGATTGTTTTTATTTTTCTTCTTGATCGACGTTATTTATTCGCAAGACGAATTAATTGAAATCGTTGGTAAATTTTAAATCGATAATAGATTCGACGAGAGGAGCAACGAAGTGTTTGCTGGCGCACCCTAAAGCGAGTGCCGATTGTGAAGTGGACGAGGAGGAAAGTAGGGTGAGACGAGAAAGGCGAGAGAGAACAGAGTGGAATACTGGAAGAGGGTGGATTCTCTTGCGAATTTGTTAAATACACACAACGGTCCGGGACTCCTTTCCCTTTACGCCGGGATGAGATACATAAGTGTTCGCAATGAGCCGAGTCAACACAAGCGTGGCTATTGCGCTTTTAAAGCATGTCCTCTTGTTTGTCTACTCGTATTACTCGAGCAATTTTGCTCTGTATTTCCTTTTAACGACACATTTTCGCAATCGGCTGACTCTTCTCTCTCCCCCTCTCTCTCTCTCTCTCTCTCTCTCTCTCTCTCTCTCTCTCTCTCTCTCTCTCTCTTCACTTTACGATATTTACGTACACATATTCTATCGTGACTTTTCTAACATGCGAAAATAAAACAATATAACGAATAAAAATTGCTAATTCATTTATATTGACTTATTTTATTTTTTTTTCCAATAATGGGAATTATGATTTAACGATATTGTTTTTTTCTTTTGTTTTCTTTTTCATATTATCGATAAAAAATTAGTACGGAAATTCATTCGTTCGCTCGCTTATAATATTTTCGTTCGCTGTGTTATCGGAGACGCTATCGAACGTGCGGTTCAAATCGAAAAGTGCATTACCGTGCGCGCGCATCATACCTTCTTATATTGGAGGGAGGTTGGGGGAGGAGAGGAAGCCATCCCTTGAGAAATTTATTTCAAACTTCTGCTCGCACCGTTCTGTTTCCACTTCAATTACTATGCTATTACCGTATCCGGTAGGAATAGTTAAAGAGCAAAGACCCGATAAAAAAGCACGAATTACTCCTTGTTAAAAAGCAATTTTATAACGACTCTACGTATATACTTATATAAAACTGTCGAATCGTTGATCGTATATTTGAAAAAAAAGATAAAAATTCGACGAAATAAATAGGTCGGATGGAGATATTTGTGATAGAAACAACGAACGAGCGTATTAAAAAAAAGTATCAAATATAGCAAAACACATTGTTGATTCGTCGGTGGTTAACTGAACTAATGAGCCACTAGAGAGAAAAATAAGAAGAGTGGGAGAGACGGAAGAGTAAATGTTCTCTTGGTGCTGGAAGACCAAAGAGAGATTTCGAGAGAACGACAAAGGAGAGCGGACGACGAAGAAGAGCGAGGAATAAGAAGAGAAGACGAGTAAGAGACGAGTAAGAGAACTAGAAAGAGGAGAAGAGATCTGGGCCGAGAGAGCTCAAAGGAAAGAGCAATCGCTTGCTGCGGTTGACGAACGTGACTTTGCTTTCCTGCTCTCAATGGAAAGGAAAGAGGAAACGACCTTCTTTCTCTAACGAGTCACCGGGAATACGCTACGCCGGCTCCTCTCTTGATGATCCAGTACCACGAATGCTTTCTTCCGGGCAGAGAGAAAAAGAGAGAGTGATAGAGAGAAAGAGAGAGAAAGAGAAAAGAAAACGATGATCGCTCCCTCTGTCTTTGACCTTCTGTAATTTTACTCTTCTTCTTCTTCTTTTTCTTTTTTCTTTCTCTTCCACTTATTTCTTCTTCTTCTTCTTCTTCTTCTTCTTCTCCTATTTCTATTTCTTCTCTCGTCCTCACAAAATGCTACGAATCGGTGGGAAACTTATTTGCACTATTTCGACAGTCGTCGATGCCATTACGAGTCGACGAGTTACTTTTACTCCCCGAAAAGCCGCCATTTCCGTATCGGATTAACCGTACTACTTTATTCTTATTCCCGAGGACGATTTTTTACCAATCCCACGATTATCCTTCCACACAGAGAGATCTCCTTCCGCTCGTTTGACATAATCCAGCGTGCTCTCTTTTAATTCTATCCGCTTGACTCTTTTGCCTTTGTTGAATAGTTAAACCGCATACTCTTCCATGGTCGTACTTACTTTATCTTGGTGATCTTTGAGAATGCAAGGACTACGAAAATTATGTCAATTGCTTCTGGAATATTTAACGAAACTGGATTACTTTCATATAACTTCTTTTCTTCGTTAATGCATTTATTAAGTCATAATATATATATATATATATATATATATATATATATATATATATCGATCAACTCATGTAATCATTAACAAATCCAAAAAATGAGTCTTATATTTTTTTGGAAGATCGTCCCTGATAAAATACGCGATAAAAAGATTTGATAACAGATCGTTAAAAAACAAATCTTTCTCGTAGGATAGATTTGTGGGGGGGAGGGGGGGGGGGACATAGTCGACGATTGGAAATTTTTCGAAAGGCTTCGTCGGTCAATTTCGTCGTGACGGACTTTCGTTGCGCATCGTCGCTCAGGCGAATAGGTATGTCCTGCGAATACGCGCAGGACACACGAGAACTATGCGCAGACAGAGTAAAATGCACGCGAGCCCAACGTCGAAGCAGTCAAAGCTCTTTGTGAAGTGAATCAAATTAACGTCATTGTATCCTTTCGTTCGTTCGGCCGTTAATTCGAAACCCATCGCCCTCCAGCCACTCTCTCTCTCTCTCTCTCTCTCTCTCTCTCTCTCTCTGCATATATATATATATATATATATATATATATATATATATATATCTTTTTCTCTCTCATTCATTCTCTCTTCTGTGCAAGCGCATAGAAGAGAAAAAGAGAGAGGAAGAGAGAGAGAGAGAGAGAGAGAGAGAGAGTCTACAAACACGATATTCGAATTCGTATTTGCTCGCATAACTGCAAGCTTTACACGTTTTCGCTCTGCTTTGTATTTTACAACGTCTTTGTTGTTAAAGTTGCTAGCGCTTTATACGGATTGCCAGAGATAAAAATTGTCGATCTTTTCATTTTCTCTCTTTTTTAATTTCTCACATGGCCACGATTACATCGGGTACTCGAGCGTAAACGTGAATCGAACTTTTTGTATGGCTTTGATACGAATAACAAAAAAAAAAAAAAAAAAAAAAAAAAAAAGAAAAAAAAGGAAAACGGAAAAATAAAAAAAGAAAGGAAAAAAAAAAGAGAAATTTTTCGAAACGTAGATAGGTCAAACGTAAAAGAGAAATAGAAATTCTAAGAAAAATAACTCTACTGACGGTAATACATATTTCTTGGCTTGTTGCTTATCGAGGCGAACTTCGACCTCGGCGAAGTTGAAGTTCCGCATAATTCTTCAATATTTTGTCGATAAAGCGGCGCACGCCTATCGCGCGCGACATTAACTCTAATTCAATTTAATTTTACGCGAGCAACTGGCCGAATAACTTTTCGCTAAATTAATTACAAAGGTACCGCGCGTTTTCTAGCAATATCGCGCCATTGAATCGTAATTTAATATCGTTGGGTAACGTACGTACCTACTATCTACATATCTACACATATCTGTATATACATATATATATATACATATATATATATATATATATATATATATATATGTATATATATATAGACATACACGTAAATACATAGGCAGATACGTACGATCGCGCGTTAAACCGATACATTTATTCCGTTAACAGATTTACAAGCTACAAACCGTTTCACGCGTGCAATTTTGCAGATACATGTATTCGCATAGATACGCGTATATACCAAACGTATGCATATAAACGTATATACATATAATCGTGCTTAACATAACCGTTATCCATTTCTGCATGGTTAACAAAAGATCTTCTCTATGTCGATCTTCCCTCAAATATAAGATATATATTTTATAGAATAAATTCCGTCGCCTGTCAAACGTCAAAGAATTATTACGGAAATATAGGAATATATAGATAGAAGAAATTTATAATAGTAATAATACAAAGAACACGATTGAACGAACATTTCGTTAAACCATTGTCAATAGTTCATTTGAATATTGAATCATTATCATTGAGAAACGTCTTTTAGTTTTTTCACTATATTTTTTTTAGAAGCCTGAATATTTATGGGGTTGTTCGTTCCAGGCTAGAACGTTCGACGTGTCATTTAATCTATCTCGCAAGTCGCGTTATTCGACAATTGAAATTTTATCCGTCTTGCCTAATCAAGCGGGGCAATTGTGGCGACGATACGGGAGAAAGGGAGATAGATAAATAGATAGAGAAAGAAAGAGAGAGAGAGAGAGAGAGAAAACTGAGAGAATTACTTCACGAAGAAGAAAAGAGAGGGTGAAGTCAGTCAAGTGGAAACGGAGAAAGAGGAAAAGCACAAAGCGATGCAGAGGCCGCGAAACGTATAGCTCGAGAAAAGGAAGATACTAACATTGTACTCCGTTCGTAGTAAACTTGATTAAACGCTTCGCTACGTGCATACAAGCGTACAAGCGTGTACGTGATTATGTATATGTATACTCTTACACGATAGGTATATATATATATATATATATACCTGTACGAGCAACATCACGTGTCTCTGTATTTCTTCGAAGAAATGCCGGAAAATTCTGAAAAGTGGAAACGACTTTACGCTATGACCTCCCATTTACTGCAATTTTCTCGATCGCAAGCTCTCGCACAGTTGGTCGATTGGAACCTTGGTTGGTATATATCTTGTTTAAAATGAAACGTTGGAGACTTGCGACAGAAGTACCAACTAAATTGTTACGATGATAAATCTATCCACCCTTATATATATAATATTATATATATATATATATATATATATATATATATATATATATAGTATTTATGTAATATGTAGTATGATCTACAGTTGTAATCTTGTTCAAAGAGGAAAACGTCTCTAAGAATTTTCCTGAATTTCGTCTCGTGTCGCGAGAGAAAACGATTAAGTCGTCACTTCCAGGCAATTTAACTTCCGGAGAGGAGAGGTAAATCGATCGTAACTTTCGAGAATAGTTTATCGTTTGCAAAGTTGTTCTTTTATGTTTTTCTTCTCCTTTCTTTTCTTTTCTTCTTTCTTTCTTTCTTTCTTTTTTTTCCTTTTTCTTTTTTTCTCTCGTATCGAGATAGTTACGAATTCGTTCGTGCTGTGCGCGCCTACGTCGTCGTCGAGATAGCTGGAAGAGGATAATTCGAAGAAGACTTCGAAGAAGACATCGAACTTGACGATCAAGCATGAGAGACAGAGAGATGGAGAGAGTTCGTACGTAGAGTGTAACGACTTGATAATGCTTCGAGCGCGGCGATGCACCAGACGTGAAAATTTCTTCAGACCTTCTCTCTCTTTCCCTTTATCCCTCCCCGCTTTTCTTTCTCTCTCTCTCTCTCTCTCTCTCTCTCTCTCTCTCTCTCTCTCGACTTCACGTAGTTGCGACTTACGAGGTAATTCCGCGGAACAAGTTTTTAGTTCGCAACTCGTAGTTACCGGGAGGTCGCGAGTTAAGAAACTTCGTCTCTCGAATCTCCCCCTGGCATACGGGATGGAGGAACTCGTATTTGCTAGCTTCGAAAGGTTACAACCATAAAAAAGAAAAAAAAAGGAGAAGGAAAAGGGGGAAAGGAAAAGAGAGAAAAAATAAAAAAAGAAACAAAAAGAAAATTTTACTCTCCGGCTAAAGATCATTTCCCTTCGACTGATGCTCTGAAATATATTTACGATACTTTTATATATTTATACATTGATAGTATATTTATAAATAAATTTATCTATCAGCGTAGAACGTAATCATCTTTTCGAAAAGTTTTAAATATATTCTTGGATGGAGTGTAAAAAATTCACTCGCAAAGTATCGAAAAAGCGTGCGAAATAGTAAAGAACTAAAAGGAAAGTAAGAAAGAACAAAAGAAAGAAGTAAGATCGACCTTTTATGCGGATAAATATATCGCTTTGTCACAGTTGGACCTCTCCTTTCGTCTTTTCGTACACGAACGAGACCATCTATTATTCCACTTTGAAAGTTTGCCAGGCATTCGCGAAGAAGGACTTTACCTTTTGTACGCTTTCAACGACTACGGAAAGGCGTCGTTACTATGCGCCTAGTCGCGATGGTATACAAAAGTAAACTCGCGGAGAGGATCGGGACGTTTCGCGAGTAAGTGCGTCAAATCCACTAAGCGCATTTCCTTGCCGCGGGCGCGTTTCAACGGCTGGAGTCTCGACCTCTCGATGGACCAAAACTCTTCCAGTCTCCATCCTCTTTCTCCCTCATCTATCCTTTCGAAGCTTCTTACTACGACTTCTTCTTCTATCTTTCTTTATCTCTCCCTCTCTCTCTCTCTCTCTCTATATATATATATATATATATATATATATATATATATATGTATATATATATATACATACTTTTTCAACGTCATATTATGTTACGTACAATGCTACGTACGTACGGATCTCGGCATCACGATAGTTTGCATTTTCGCAAACTCGCCACACGGTTTTTCCTTTCCTTTTACTACTTATTCCATCTTCCCTTTCTTCCCTTCTCTTCTCTTCTCTTTGATTTTGCGAATCGATCGACGGCTTGTCGGTCCTGAGAATGCCATGATGCTCTCTGCTCCTTCTCATCTTCGGGACGAGAACGTACTTTTGTGTAACTTCCGCGGATCCTAGTAGAAGCTAACCAGTAAAGTTTAATTACATGTCTGCCTAGTTTGTGCTTTTCCTTTTTTCTTCTCTTCTTTCTTTTCTTTTTTCTTTTCTTAATGGAAGAGAGGATCGAAGAAATAATAGGGAAAATCATTACAATTTTGTAGTGTTATCCTACGTACTTATTTAACGTACGAAGTGACCTCGATTAGTTAGAAAAACTAATAATAACTTAAATAACGAAAAAAGTCTTATTACGTGGGGAAAGTGATTCTATGAACCAAGACAATATCTAAGTAATAAAATTATAGAACTAAAGATAAAAAAAAAAACGATTAGAGAGATCGATCCTGAATTTTTCTTGAAATATACGACCACGAAAAAAATTCCTTTACGACGGTCTGTCGTAAAAAATGGATCGTATAAACGTGGAAAATGAAAATTGACGAGGACGGGAAAAGGATGAAAAGTAATTTGCGAAATATTCAACAAGAATGGAAAACAAAATGATTAAGAGAAAAAAAAAAACCTTCATTGTATCAAAGTTGTCGATCGACTATATAGAAGAGTCTACATTTATGTTAGGCGTTGGACGAGACAAGGATTTAATCCGAGTTGGGAGAGAAAACAAACACGCGAATTCTCCTCGCGCTTACCCTTTTCTCAACGTTCGTGGTCTGAATATGATCCTTGTCGAGGGGTCTACGAGAATTTTCAAGCACGACGTCGCAATTATATCGGATCAGGGAGGAATATTTCATCGGTTGGCCCCTTTCGTTCGACGAAAAAGCGAAGAGGAAGTATAAGAGAGAAAGAGAGAAAAAGTAAAGGACGGAGAGAAGCGTACTCTCCCCCCTTAGCCTCCGGCCTAGCAACCCTTCTGTCACCCCCAACCACCTTTCCTCCCCTATCCTCGAGCCACGGATTATTAACGGGCAATTTGCCGCGTCTGCTGTTGACTGTATTGTCTCTCTAGTCTCTGATCCTACGTCCTACGGAGAGATAGCTCGTCCCACCACACCATCACCATCCTGCCCCTATCCTGTCGTACCGATTCCTCGTTGGCTCACTGCTGCTTCACTGTAGAACCATTCTCCCTCTCCCTCTCTCTCTCTCTTCCCCTATCCCTTTCTTTTTCCTTTTTTCTCCGTACGACCAGTCTCTTCCAAAACCTTCCACTCTTCTTCCTCTTCTTCTTCATCTACTTCTTCATCTTCTTCTTCTTAAGCTGCACGAAGTCGGGACTCGTTAAGGAGGCATGAACTCGAAAAGGTTGCCTTATACCACTTACAATCTCTTTTTCTTTCCCATTCTTCTTAACTTCCTCGTAGATCTTCCCTTCTATCCCTCTACTGACTGTCTAGCCATAGGAGATGGGTGAAAGTAGGAACGTTGCTCGACCAAGCCGGAATTGCGGAAACGTTCTTGGGGGTGACACGAGCACGTGTATTTACGGCATATTTGCTGGGTAATATTGGCCCCACCAACGTCTGCTGCGCGACCCGTTACAAGTGTGCGTGGTAAACCCGAGAAAGGAAGGGGCGCAAGAGAGAGAGAGAGAGAGAGAGAGAGAGAGAGGATGAAGGGTAGAATAGTCCCTTGGTCTACTGCCATCCGTTGGCTACCGCTCTGTTTCTCCTAGCTGCAGTCGTAAGCCAGTTAGGCGGGGTATTTAGAAGAGAATTTGGCGATCCTGAAGTTATATATTATAACGTCTACCCAGAGAGGTCTATGGTTATATCCTCTCTCTCTCTCTCTCTTTCTTCTCGTCTCGGACCAAGAATTTGTGGCACATTAAATTTAATAAGTCGTTTCAACCACTAGATTCTCTCTTCTCCCCTTCAAACTTGAGACAATGGGCCTTAATCTCGATATTACGTTCGATCAAAAATCTTTTTTATTTGTAATATCGTAGAAATCATTTTGTATTTCTTTACCTTTTTTCTTTTTTCCTTTTAATTATCCTCATAGAATAAATTATGTATTTTCGATGTTGCGAATGAAATTAAATGCATTGGCGATGTAAAGATTTAATTGCTTTGAGTCTGACCTTGATAGTAGTGCAGAAGTTTAGCGGGTAACGAATGAAGTTTCGTTTAGGGGGATCTGTAAGTAGAACTGAAGCTTGCCTCGACGACTAAGGTAGATGTATAATTATAAAGTTCGGCCGTGTAACGAATCGATGTTAACGATACCGTAGACGATTAACGTTACCCGCTTTGATACCTTCGTCTCACAGTTTTGACACTTGCGACATAATCACTCGCTTAATTGCTTCATTAATAGCGGAAGAGAACGGTGCTGGATACATCCTGGATATTCGTAAACTTGGTTATTATCAGAGGTAGTGTATTCCTTTTCAAAGTCAATTATTTCAATATGAAACAAATAATTGAATTGACATTAGTTCTGGTTATATGTAGATGTAAAAGGAATATTAATAATAAAAAATTGCATGAATAATTAATTGATGGATACCGATCCAACTATTATATTTTGATATCGACGAAATCAAGTTAGAAAAATGTCCATGAAAAGTGTTCGATATTCATATTTTCTTTTCTTATTCAAACGTAAAGAAGGAAGGAAAGTAAAATGCGAGAAATGTCGATGAGAACGGACGTATCTACCGAAGGTAATACGAGCATCCCGCTACATCATTCACGCTACGGTAACATCGAAGAAAAATTTTAGAAAGCATTTTAGTACTACCTCCGTCTCTGACAAACGCTTACACCTCTACCTTCTTTCTTTCCATATTTTACAAGCTATACGAACAGCAATGGCATTATACCGACTCGGAGTTGGAGTAGACGAGTCAGCGGAGCAAAGCAAGCGGCAATGGTGATGGTTGCTTTTTAGAATCGAATACCAAGCGAGCTTCCATGAAAAGTAGGCAAAATCGAGTCACCGTAACTTGCTCTCGTGCAAATGCAGCGAATTATTTCTTCCGGCTCTTTTCTTTTCGAAGCGACACAATGTCATTTTACATTTTCGAATGGCTATGTAAACTACTAGATATGAAAAGAAGTAGTCCGATGTCATTTATTGAAACAAGAAATGTTAGAGTGTAAATTTTGAAAAATCCTATATTTTTTCTTGTCGATCGAAATAATACTATTTGAGATGATATTTTTTCTTTTATAATATCATTAAATACCTCTGATAATTAAAGACTCGACATATCCAACAACGTATAATCGGTATTATAATCGTTAACAAATTTTGATAGGCGCGAAGCAATTCATTATCGAGAGATGCTAATACGAGAAGGACGACGTCGACAGTGATGGTATTTCGAAGCTTATTGCGTCGAAAATTTAGCGAAGAAACGTTGATGCGATTAGGTAACGAATGATATATCGCGTTCGTTTTCGAGCAATCGACCGATAAAATTGTCGATATCCATGACAGTGTCCCACTCATATTCGATCGTTATTGGCCAGATTACGATATTGCTTATATAGATTCATCATCCGTATTCGAACGATAGAGATTTTGTGTCTCGCGTATTAAAGCCGAGCTTTCGCATAACGATTATGGCTTTGACGTATTTGACGATCGCGATAACGGTTATGGTGTTGCCTTTTACGACGAAGAAATAATAGACTGCGCCAGCGATTACTGTTACGACTCCATTGCGAGCCGACGGATCGACGAATTCAACGTTTGAAATCAAAGCGGACGATTTTGTGATACGCGAAACGTAATGTGACAGCGATTAGAGCCATCGGATACATTCGGCGCTGGTAATAATGGAGAGGTTGCCACTTTACAGTTTTGCTTATGGCTATTTCTAGTTTCGATTGACTATTTTTTTTTTTTTTGTTTTTTTTTTTTTTTTTTGTTTCTCTCATTCTTCTTCCCCGAAATCTGAATTAATCGCGACACCACGAAGTTAGATCTTTTGAATCTGTGTGTTGCGAGAAAAAACGTATCGATTTCGTATCGTGATTTCACTGAGGAAAAAGGGAAAAGGGTTCGAAAAATTTCCTCGGCTTCACAAGCTGACTTCGTAATGTTTTTCAAGCGGGCTCACGACAAAACGATAGTTGATCCTTGAGAAAGAGAGAACAAATCGCTCTTAAGGTAGCTCGTAAATAAACAAGTGTGCCACTTGACGAAGTACGGCTACCCGCAACGCCCATAAGGGCTGTTAACTTGAACCTTTCGGCTAACAGAAGGGGCTGAGAGAGGAAGAGGGAGAGAGGAGGAGGAGGAGGAGAGAGAGAGAGAGAGAGAGAGAGAAAGAGCCTCGGAGAATAGGTTTTGAGGGTCTACTGAAAATGGGGACGAGGAAGTTCGTCTGGTTTTTTTAAGAGGCGCTGGTCTCCCACTTGTACACAGCCACGCGCGAAATCGCGCTTTAAATGAAAAGAGATTCCGAGTCTGTCTATGAATATATACATATATATACACACACACACACACACACACACACACATATATTTTTTCCCTTTTATTCTTTTATAATTTTCTTTTTTCTTTTTGTTTTTTAATTCCAATATGAATCGAGCTTAGTATTAAAATTCTCTATGAGCATATAATTACACGTCGGATTCTTCAACGTTATAACAATGTTCGTTAATTAATAGAGCAAAAGTTACAAGAGAAAGAGAAGAGGGAAGAGTTTTAGTCGTAGCTCGCGCGCGATCATCTTAAACACGGACGAACGAAAAGTTCAAGCGTAAAGATACGAAGAGCAAGTTTCGAGTTACTTCAGGTAAAGAGTTCCATGCAAGGAAATCGTTAGAACGAACGATAAAACACGTGAAGTAAATCTATCGAAAATAATGATGGTATATCGAGAGGACGAAGATGACGAGTTAGAATCGACGTTTAGACGTATCTCGAGCGAATAAGTGAGGAGGAAATATCGAGCACGAGAGACAAAGAGGTCACAAGCTGCTTGTCGCAAATCCAGCTCCGATCGAAACTCTCTCGACGATGGAGTTTAAAACGTACCAAAGTAAAAGAGAGAGAGAGAGAGAGAGAGAGAGAGAGAGGATGGAAGGGAGCGTTTCTCATGATCGGTAGTATCGCAAAAGGATTTGACGGTAGAGTAAAAGCCAGACGGAAAATAGCAATCGTCAAAAGGATACAGAACATATAATCCAACCGCGAAAACGCAAGTCGGTGCCGTAGAAATATGGTCTGAAAAAGAACACAATATTCGATGAAACGAGGCTCAACTCGCTCCGTCGTTCAGTTTCCCGAGCATTCTGGGGAAAAGGGAAAAAGGTAGAAAGTTTAACCGATAGTAGAGGGAGAGCTCTATTTATATGCGCTCTTTCCTTTCTCACTCTTTCTCTCTCTCTCTCTCTCTCCCTCTCTCTTTCCTTTTCCTCTTTCTTTCTTACACTCTCGTCGATGTTATCACGCGATATCCGATAAAGCCACATAAGATATTCTTCGTATCGAGGAATCGATATCGCAAAGAAGCCGCCAACGAAGGCGTCGTTGATGTCATTTTTCGTCGTTCGGCAGTTGCTCCGCAGGACGGGTTTTCCTTTCTTTAGCTACGGCTTATCTACCTCGGCTTATCACCAAACTAAGTCGTGCGACTCCTTACGCTTCGGTTCGCGATAAACGCTTGGCCGAGTCAGTAAAGATGGTAAAGACTCACCATTTTCACGAGTCGTTTGGCGTACTTTAATTCCATCGAGGAGTGCTACACGACGCCGCTGGAAAATGGAGAGGAGAGATATCGCGAGTGTGTGTATTACGGATCAAGATAAAAATGTTATCTTGTCGAGAGAAATAACGACGCTTCTCGGTTTACCCTTTAAAAAGGAGAAGAAAAGAGGAACGAGAGAAAAAGAAAGGAGAGAATATAGAGACGGATAAAAGTTTTCTTACACCGCGAATTTCCCTTATCACGTTTATCGTTCTTTTCCTCTTTCATAGGAAGAATATCTTCAAAGTGTTAGTTTAAAAAGCAGACTTTAATAGCGTATATTTTTCTCTCCAAGTGTATTCTCTCGATGGTTCGCGTGATAGCCCAAAGTAGAGACGAATCGAGGGTTCCTTGTAACCTTTGGCATGAATATGAACGAGTGGTAATTTATCGTGCCGATAAAAAGTTTTCGTTATATCACTCGAAGTCGTTAGTAATGTGATCCCTCGTACGATTTTCCTTGCTTCTTGGCAGAGTCAGGAAATTGGACAAAATTTTGGCGATACGTGAAGCATATAAAAAAAAAAAAAAAAAAAAAAAAAAAGAAAAAAAAAAAGAAAAAAAAAAAAGAAAAAAAAAGAAAAAGAGGATAAAAAAGGACAAAAATAGAGGAGTTGGTAATTAAGTTAGATTTAAAAGCCATGTGAGAGGTTAACGAGCAAACGGTTGACCGGTGGCGTGACATAAAAACCACCACCACCGGTAGGCGATAGAAATAAATTACGAGAACGATATAAAGTCTTTCCATCGAAACTTCTAGCAAACTTGCTGTTGTCAGAGCAAAATGACAAATTTGATGTCACTTTATGGAAGTGCCACGCAACGCGCGCACGCCACCATATACGTCGTTCCCATAACTTAGACGCATTTCACTCGAGAAGGTTGGTTTAATGAGTGGAATATAAGCGGCAAAGGTATGTTAAATATCTTTGTCGTTTCTATTACTTATTCAACGTTACCGTAGCTACGTTACGGTAACAAATTAATATGTCTCTCCTCAAGACTATTCTTTAACTTTCACAACCATCGGTTTATCTCATTCCTGTAACATAACCAATGTCTGTTCGTATAAAATTGCAATAGTAATTCTAAATATTAAGTTATGCATATACGTATACGAAGGATTAGGAAGAACCATGAAAGTGTAGAGAAGTAAGTACGTTCTTCGGTTGTAAAAACCTAAGGTTGATTTATTCGTTCGCACTTATCAAACCCTTAAACTTTCACGATGCGAAATTCGCTCGGCGACGAGAGATTCCGCTCGTTACACGCACGTGTTACGAGCAGTGCGAAGCACGCTGAAAGCTATTCGTTCGAGGCACGGGCGTCATTTATCGAGAAGTACGAGTCGGCTGACAAATCTGACGTTACGCCACGCCGCTGTGCGTATACCGCGGACGGGGTTGGGTAATTTGGCCACATTTTGCGGCAACCAGAGAGGTTAACGAGTACCGACTGAGGAGGAGTACGAGGGTTGGAGCGCGTATGAGAGACGAGGAGAGAACTAGGCGTTGTGTAACGAGTAGGGAAGGGATCAACGAAAACGAGAGAACGAGAGAGAGAGAGAGAGAGAGAGAGAGAGAGAACATAGAACGAGTTAGTACCACGTCGTGCAACGATAGTTCGCGTTAACGACCGCCGCGAGGTAGAAGGTTGAACGAGACGAGACCAAGACTGGTAGGCTGGCACACCCCTAATTGCCGACCAGGGATTTACGGGGGTTAGGTGCCAGGAATATAAATATCCTTGTAGGATCGTCGCTATCCGGAATTTCTACGTAACTCGACGTATCTTCAAGCTTTTCTTTTCTTCAACGTCTCTTCTCTTGTCTCTCTCTCTCTCTCTCTCTCTCTCTCTCTCTCTCTCTCTCTCTCTCTCTCTCTCTCTCTCTCTCTCTCTCTCTATTTCTACCTGGTCCATTTCTTACTAAATATTAAACATCGAAATTAAAAGATGTATTCCATCATTTTACTAAACTTCAATTCGTAATAATATTTATATTAGAATTTTTCAACTTCGAAAACGAGATTTACGAAAGAAGATTTCTACTTAAGTTAATCGCACGTATGTAAGTTCGAAAGGGTCTGGTCGTGTTTTAAAATTCAAGTATCCTCCGTCTATCGGTTTAACGAGCGGCATCTATCTTTTTGCAATGGCTATTTTACGTTCTCCCGTCTGACAAATGGTTCGATCATTCGTCTCGACTCACTGCTATGTACCTTTGGCTTTTCGCCTTTTTTCCTTTCGTTCTCCATTCTAATCTTTTTCTCACATTCGTCTTATTTTTCGTGATTAACTTCTTTTTCAAATTTTATTCCAATAAAGACGACGAAATGACGATTAAATATAGATGAATTATTTTCGCCTGATCAGATTTTTTTTTTTTTTTTATCGACGAAATTTAAAATCCATTCGAAAGAATATTTTTTTTGTACTTTAGCAACGAACGCTGAACCATTGAATACTTTGAGAATTATATAATTTTCTTGTGGCGAGTGTACTCGCATGGCTCATCCTTTAAAATTGAAAGGCCGATGGTGTTTTAGATGGAAGAAATTGTAGCCGCGACGATATCGAAGGCGAAAGCGTGTAAAACCACGAAGGGAAATATTCCGTTGGCGTGGTACAGTTTTACGGGGCGCACACCTCGTATATCGGATCGCGCATTAATGTCGTATAATTTTACGTACCGCGTACGAACCGTATACGTACACGTGCGGGCAAGCTAGGTCAACCGATCGTATTGTACTTTGATAAAAACTTGGTGCAAATGACGTCACATTGTGGACGATACGCGTTCATTGAGCGAAGAAAAAATTGAACAAAAAGAAAAGAAAAGAAAAGAAAAAGAAAAAAAAAAAACGAAGAGAAGAAATATATGTACTTAACAATTGAAATCCGTTTGCCATTTCACTGTCGACAAATCTCACTTAGGCTCTTGAGAAAATCTACGTCTACTTCTCGATAACGTCTCTTCTTTGAGGTTTATGAATCGTTAATGTCCCTTCTTTCCGAGAAGAGGAGAGAAATTTTCTCAATAAGATCGCTGGGTAAGGGATTAACCCATAATCCAAGGGGATATTCCACCGGGCGGCATCTTCAATCCCGGTAATTGAGAAACTGCGTTTGTATTGAAATACGTTATCTCGTCCGAGTAAGAATAATTTGGTCGGCCGGTCTACTCGAGTGAACGATAAGAGAGGCAAAAGATACGAATTAATTACTTCGATATCCTCTCGAGAAAGCGGAGTTCAAATTCCTCTGGGACAGCAGTTTATCATGATTACCTTTAGTCCTTTGGACCTTAGTCTGGGATTAAGAGGGATGATTGAGTAGTCCACGAGGAGCCTCGGCATTATATGAAAATATCCTGTCATCCTGATTTGTACGCGGCAACACGCGGATTCGTCGAGATTAAAGTGAAGAGATTGAGAGAAGGATAGAAGTAACGAGGTAAGATTCTCGAGGAAAGAAGAACGGCAAACGAGAGATAACGAGGAGCATACAGGAGGAAGTAACTCTAGCTCGGCATTGTGAAAGGTGACTCGAAGGTAGCAGCACCATCAAAGTGGAATATATGCCGTAAGGACATAAGTTTGAGGTTTGACTATCGACTAGCTGTCCGTTGACCAAACTTAGAGTCGACTTACAGCCACGGACCGTGGCATTACGTTATAGGACCCTAGAGGCGTCAGCGAGACCTTTAAAGACTGCTTTCCTTAAAGCATTAACGCCATCCTCCTAAACTCCTCTACCTTCTGTCTCATCTTCGTCTTCTTTCTCTTTCCCTCTCCCTCTCTCTTTATCTCGTCCAACTACAAGGGAACGATGTTTGACGTCCCTTCTCTCTTAACGGCTTGTAACCTGTCGATAGATCTGACCTCTTAAGATCACAGTCGTTTTTGTGCTATTTGAACGATCTGTTTCTTACGACGCTGTCTTTCTTTCTTGGACAATGATTTATCATGCTGCACCAGACTCGATGACTAGCTACATAGATCGCATGGTTCACCTTTGAAAAGTTTATTATCATCCTACCATTGCTACGATTCGTATTATTCATTATTTTTCTTATGTCGTGAAATCGTTAATTTCGATGAAGTGCACGGTTTAGCAAAGGCTGTAATTAACGTTTTATCGCCCCCTCAACGAGGTTAGAATTAATAAAGCTCATATATCTCGGCAGGCTCGCGAACTCGTTTCATCGCGAGACTCTTTCCACTCTTGATTAATCGTCTTCTATAATGAATAAAGTTCCGGTATATGGTTGTGCGTTGGTCTTAGTTTTCTCGATTACGAAATATTTGCTTATGTCGGATTTAATAGCGTCAATCTTATCGTCGCGTTATAAAAAACGAAATATTCAATAGAATTTAGCAACGAAAAAGAAATCTTTCTTCCTCTTTTTTTTCGGAACAATTCAGGAATGCGCTAATAAATTTACCTTTGTCCTTTTTTAATGTCCGATCGAAAGTATGTTCCTTCGTTGTTTCGGAACATTAATGTAGCAGCATGATAATGGATCGAAAAGAGAAAGATATATATATATATATATATATATATATATATATATAACGAAGGAAAGTGAGAAAGACAAAATACACGCGCGTGGAAAGACTTTAACCAAGATTGAGTAGCTCGCAAAAAGTTGGTTTCGTGCGGCTCGCTGACTTAATGTTCGGTATTATGCTCGCTGATGGATGCTGCTCGTTAATTTTATAATTTCGTTGCCGGCTGCCTTTGGATACGCGTGGTATGAACGATCCGACGCGAAACAAAGGAAATAAAGAAGGAAGGAAGGAAGGAAGGAAAGTAGGAAGGAAGGAAGGAAGGAAGGAAGGAAGGAATGAATGAATGAAGCGAGCATAGAGAGAAAAAGAGGGAGAGAGAAGAAAAAAAAATAATAAAAAGAGAAAGCGTTCGAGAGTATAGCAAAACTAACGTAGTTAGAACGAGAAAAGATAGAGTGAAAATAAAAGAGGAAAGAAAGAAGAGGAAAAGAGAAAGGTAGAAGGAAAGGCCGGAGGATGATTGGCTGCTGGGGCTACCACTGCTCCTGGATACTAATATCTCCGGCTAGGTGGGATATACTCTTACAAATTGTCTGCTACTACCTCGTGGAAGGGTGTGCGCGAGGGGGATTTGTCTCCATTAAAGGGATTGAGGTTTTGTCGTACTCCACTTCTACTTCTTCGCGTTTCTATCCCCCCTTCTTTTTCTCTCTTTCTCTTTTCTATCCACCACCATCGCTACCACTACTACCATCCCTTCCTCGAGTTCTCTCTCTTTTTTTCTTTTCTTTTTCCCCTCTTTTTACCAACCTTTTTCTTTCTCTTTTCTCTCTCTCTCTCTCTCTCTCTCTCTCTCTCTCTCTCTCTGTCTCTCCTTCTCTTCTTTCCGCTAGACACCAGATTGGAAGACGAATCTTTTGCCAGCAACAGGATTTTCTGTGGATTCACCTTCGAGTAAGTGCGTGCAAACGTCTCGCTCTTTTTTCTTATCTCTTTCTCTTTCCCTTTCTCCATTGACTCCCGTCAAACACCGCGAATGTCTCTAATGGCGTTTCATTTTCTTCTTTTTCCTGTCCTTCCTTATTTTCTACTTGCCCATCCCTCTTCTTAGCCTTCTTTCCGTTTCTCCTTTCCTTTCCTTTCCTTTTTCTTTTTTGCGCTTCGAGGAACAACGAAGAATAATTTAGGAGATCACTGGGTCGTTCGGACGAAGGAGCGTGACTTTCACTCGATATTGTTTCACGTAGTTCTTCGTTTGGAAACGACTGAAAAGGATAAAAAAGAAATGGGTCTGGGTAAAGCGACCGATCGACTTGATCTATTGTTTCCACCTCTCTGAAATCGGGTCAACTTCATTTTACAGGGAATATAGGCTCCTTCTTTATTCAAACGATGGAAAACGAGGAGAATAAAAGTCTCCTTGATGGTTAAGCTTTTGGAAAACATACTTTCCTTCTTCTTTGTGAAAAGTATTCAAGGGAAAGGAAGAAGAAAAGAATAATATTTAGGAGTTTCCGCAACTATCTTGCGTTTCTTGTTTGTTTGTTTGCTTGTCTGTTTGTACGATAACGAATGTCGTCATGCGAAACATATGCGATTTCGTTGGATCGAGAAAGTAAACGGAGAAGGATGAGGAAGAAAAAGGGTCTGATAAATCGGTGCATTTTGTTGAGCCGGACTGTGGTTGCAAGTATGACTGTCATAAATTCAAAAGATCTTATTACCCGGAAGATCTCAATGCGCGTCATAATGGAAGATAATATTGGGACTCGTTCCAAGCCATTGTACTCGATGGTCCGTTGCGTATCGGTGAAACGTAGTGTGCGCGGTGACTCCATCAAAATATATACATATACATATATCTATATATTCCTCCTTTCTTCTCGTTTCCGACTCATCCACGGCGCCACCGAATATTTGTCGATGTCTCCGGCACGCACTTTCCCTAACGACGAACTTCTCTCCCTCATCTACGTAAACGATAACTCTAGATCGATCTCTCGAATACGGCTTTGCTCTATCGTGAAAACGTCATTTCGACGACGATTTCCACAAAAGTTCAGACTCGAACGAACAAATATATCTATAAAGATCCCAAATATATCTATAAAGGAGTACTTATCCATAGGATAGAATCGAAAAAGAATTGATTCGATTATAGTTTAATATACTTTCCGAAGTAGAACTCGTCGATATACCTACCTATGGTTAGATACGATCTACGTGTAAATTTACTTGAGTTACTTTTAGAATCGGTTGAAATACGGTTACATTACTTAATGATTTTTTATTCGCTCGGTTAAATATTTGTTCCATCGAAGTCCGCTTTTACAGAAATATCGTGTGACACGTAACGACGGAAAGTGAGAAGATGTATATATATATATATATATATATATATATATATATATATATATATATATATGTGTGTGTGTGTGGTCTCGTTTTTCTTTATTCGCTAAGGTAACGGAGAAGAAAGGTAGATAGAGAAAGAAGGACTATACGAGTTAGGAAGAAAAGAAATTAGACGTGGAGCGAAAAAGGAGAGACGATATAACAGGATTGAAAGAACAAGGAAGAAGAAGTTTAGGAATGGCAAAGGAAGAACGTGAAAAGAATGGAGAAACAAGAGCGGAAGCTTCGAAAGAAAGAAAGTGGAAAACGCCTGGCGTACAAGTTGAGTGAGAGAGGACGGCCAAAGGACGGTTAGAGGATGAGGTCCTGTGGGGACGGAAGGAGGTCGGTAAAGGAGTGTAAGAGCATAAAAAGAGATAGAGGTAGAGGTAGAGAGAGAGAGAGAGAGAGAGAGAGAGAGAGAGAGAGAGAGAGAGAGAGAGAGAGAGAGAGAGAGAGAGAGAGAGAGAGAGAGAGAGAGAGAGAGAGAGAAAGCTACTTCGGCAAGGATTCGAGAAATTAAACTTTACAGTCCTGCTTCTTATAATCCTGGCTAACAGCCAGAACTTCCTCGAGTCTTTACTGATTGCGAAGCTATCTTCCTGTGTGGTATTCTTTGTTATGTTCAAATGGTTGTACAGGATCGTCGAGTGGGCGAACGTAGCGTGCGTCCACTCAAAGCTTCCGGTTGCTTTTCAACCCGGCCACAAAGTGTTTTCCGTTTACGCGATTTATTTTTCCGTTGCGTTTCCGCCCGCAAATTTACGAATGGAGTCGAGATTTTTTTGTCTTGGTAAAAAAAGTCATAGACAAGAATAAAATGAGAAAAAAGGATGGAATGAAAAAAAAAAAGAAAGAAGAAGAAAGAGAAAAGGAAAGAAAGAAGAAAACGACATAAAAAAAAAAAAAAAAAAAGAATACGTGGAAAATATTTCCAGACGAATATTTCAATTCATAATTTCTAGAAGAAAAGTCTCCGACATCGTAACTCAGCTCGTACGCGATTATATATGCACGACCGCAGTCTTCGCTTGGCTCGTTTTGAAGAACTTCACGGTGGGAGAGAGAGAGAGAATATTTTCTTTTTCTTTTTTTTTTCTTTTTAAGAACTCTTGCTAAAAGTAAAACGTAAAAATGAAGACAAAGACGAAAACGATATCGAAGAGCTTTGCCGAGTCGATCGAAGCTGTTATAGCTAAACTCGTGAACGGTTTAGCTCGTTCGTTAGGAACCTGGCGAGGACGTTAATTCGAAAGGACGAAGCGTAATGAGCCGGTCGAGCGACGATAAGCGTCTTTTCCTTTTCCAGCCGTTCCCCAACCACGGAGGGGCCAAAAGTGGAAAAGTAAAAGTCCCAAATCCCGTACGCAACTTTAAATTAAAGCAGTTCGTTCCACCGAGCCACTCGGCTTCCCTTCCACTTAGCATTCCTCGAACAAGCTCGACCTCCGGCACACCATTTCCACCGTCACAGCCTTCGTCGTCCTCGGGGAACGCGTCAAGGAAAAGCCGGTAAAGAAGGAAAGCTCAGAGGGCGAAAGGCCAATCGCGAGAAAAGAGTTTCTACGTTTCTTACTCTTTCTTTATCTCTGTCTGTCTCTTTGTCTCTCTCTCTCTCTCTCTCTCTCTGTCTCTCTGTCTCTCTCTCGCTCTCGCTCTTTCTTGCCACTTAACCGCAATGAAAAATGCTTTTCTATCTCTCGAGCGGTCATCCGAGACCACTCGGTGATCAATTTACACGAGATTTACGTTTCTCTCATTTATACTTTTGCTCGTTCATAAATCTGACATTTGAAGCTTAAAAATATAAGTGTGAGAGGGTCGTTAAAATTTGTCGATAGAGTAATCTCTCGAACGACTTTAATATTTCCTCGAAGAAAATTTTTTCTTCGATAGCACGTTCGTGCGAACTTAATGATTCCGACCGTCCAGTCTTCGATAAAAGCTCTTAGGCCGTACTAGTCGTCGTCGTTGTCGTCCTCGTTGTCATTAAAATGAAGTCGCTAAATCGTTAGGGAGCCTCCGTTGGAACAGGTTCGTGGACACTGTAAGAGCTTCGAGCTAAAGACTCAGCGGTTTATGTAAATAAGCCAAAGTCAAGTTTAAAGTTAAATAGGACGTACGATCGATAAGTACACGAGGAAAGGAAATTAGAGAGATATATCGTTCTAAAAATACGTCGGAGATAGGAATTCTTAGGTTTTCCCAGGTAAAGTAACGTTAGCTATGAATACAAGAAAAATATAGAAAGAGAGGGAGTGGCGGGGGGGGGGGGGGGGGAGAGAGAGAGAGAGAGAGAGAGAGAGAGAAAGCAAAGAATGGAAGTAAGAACTTTTTCCAAGGAGTCGTAGTTCGTTTTCCATGTACTACTTATCATCTCAAATGCATTCAATGTAAACTTCGGACTCGTAAGCAAGACCCGCAAGAAGCAGCAGTCGAATATCCTGCAAGTTGCGGCACGATGTCGCGCACAAAAAGCAAGATTAAAGTCGAGCTCGGGCAAGTGGATTCACGAATATCTTACGTCTGTGGTGAATATGTTTCCTTTGTCTAGAAATATAGAAATGCATACGATTGCGAGTCGAGTCAATTTTGCTCCTTCTTATCCAACGTTGAAACGGCTAGGTTTGGGGGCAAAGAAAAGTGATCTATGGAGAAAAATAAAAAGAAAGACTGATCTTTGATCATTTTTCTTGTATCTATTAAGATATTTGATTATTGATATTCGAAGGAATTTAGAACTGTGAAATATTTCTCATCGAAGACAGTTGTAAGAGAACATGGAACTTGTTTCAAAGATATCGAGTTGGCGAGTTACCATTGAAATTCTACAAGTTCCTTTCGTTTAAAGCGCTCGAGCGCACTTAAGAGCGTACCATCGAAGACATCGCTATAATCGCTGCGTTCTACGAGTCCAATTTGGAAAGCATAATGTGGCTAATTTTCGAGAGAACGGATTGTCGGGAGAACGATCACGAACACGTCCTCGTTGTAAATCGACGTGACGCAAAGGTGAGTGCCGAAGATGGAACGACGACTCTAAGTTTGTGACTTGGCTAACCACCAAAGTCGTTCGAGGTAGGAACTAGTAGGGTAAACCGATGAAACTTACCACGAATATACCTTAAACTAGAGCTTTGATAGATCTTTGTCCAGATTATCGGTGGAAAGGCAAAGGAATCGAAAGAAATTAATGCGTTTGAAAAATTCATTGAGTTTGTTCGAATTCACGATAATTTTGTATATCTTCATACGTGAGATTACGCGTAATACGCTTTGCATTTATATATTCATAATATATACAATATCTATAAAATAATGCCCTGCGTTGTCCTAATTATTCGCGTTATGGAACGTGATGGAATTTTGAAACATGTCAAGTACTCGCCTCGTCGATATTTATACCAGTCGACCAACCGTATAAAACAAATAAAGATTGATTTTCGTATTGATTGTCGTACATCGGTTTTTAGGTCATTTTTATTTATTTTGTATTTTTAACAATTATGATTCAAGATTATTTTAGTCCAGTTCGGGCCACTACGATATTAACTATTCAAATCGTTACACTGGATTAAACTTGTTTAATAATTCAAAACTGGTTTTGGTAATAACATCACGATTATTGGTATAATCACGGAATTGCAAATTATGAATATCAGATTTATATGTGAAAGAGGAATTATTATAGAAATGTATCTATACGATGAGTATAATCGATTGTTCTCGTTAAAATATCCAAGGTTCGCTGTCATATAAGATAGGAAAAAAGAAACGAGATGGAACATAGTTTTTCCGCTCTCGCAAACACCGAAATAGACGTCTACGAAAACCGAGCGCAGCTTGGCGATATCCGGCGATGTGAGAGTTTCGTTTAAAGTTTTTCGTCTAATCCGCTGAAGTGCGTCGTGGAGAAAGATTCTCGTGTGTACTTCGTGGATTCAGAAAATTCAGGAAGAACGAATCTCGGTGTAGAGAACGAAAGAAATCTCGGACGGCTAAAAGAAAAACTTTGAGATGACAGGACACGAAAACGAAATCGTTTAGTGATCATGATTTCTCTAACGAATTATTTTCTATTACACTTACGTGTATTTTTTCTTTGCTTGTTTTTCTTTCTTTTTTCTTTTTTTTTTTTTTTTTTTTTTTCGACATGATTATCGAACAATAGGAAATAGTACTTAAAAATTATTAGTTTCGCGTGAACATCGAGTAGGAAATAAACGAAAAATAAAAGAAATAAAGCGCGATCTTTTCTTTTCTTTTTTTCTTTTTTTTTTTTTTTTTTTTTTCTACTTTATCGAGAGAAACAGATAATGGCGGTACAGTAGGATAACGCAAGCTCTCGATTCGAGTCGATCGATGTGCGATAGAGCAGAGGATGTGACGGATAAATAGCAGGCAAGGTGGATTCTATGCCGGTCCTCGAGACAGCTCCGACGTTCGAGTTTGCTCAAAGGGTGGCTTTCGTTCCTTTGAAAAGAGCGAGGCACCGTCTTGCGCTCGAATGCCGTTCTACTTAAGAACGATTAATAGTGCTGCGTGATTAATGATAAGGTCTACTTCTGCGTAACGAGTAACGGGGGATATCGATTTGCGAGCGCGATGAAAGCCATCGAGAGGAGATTTCTGAATAATTTTCTCGAGGATTAATGAAAATCGCAATCTGTAGGTGACAATCAGGAACGATACACTCGACGTATTTATTAATAATTGAAAGAGAATAATGACAGATTTAAAAATCCCTTTATAAATTTACAATTTATCTCTTTGATTATACGTAGGATACATGTATCCTGCGAGATATGTAAAATTATTATTAATTTAACTAATTCTTTCGGAATGGCTGCTTTGGAAGGTAACGCACTTTTTGCTAGTTTAAAAGCGGCTCGGTTTACGAATTGGTTGAAAAGTTGATGGGACCATGGCGATGGAGCTACGCTAAGTATCGTCAACTAAGTGAAACACGAGATGCAACTTATACGGATCGAAACTTTTCCCAACTATCTCACGTTCTCTTGCTTGCATAAACAACGTGTCGCGAAAGACTGTTTCCTACGAAGCCAATGTATGTTCTATATGTACGATGTGTGCATGTGCACGACAGTGGTTGTGATACTTTGGGTAAACTTTCGTTCTCTCGAGGTAGACTTTTCTTAGCGAACAATAAAACTTTTTGGTTCAGGATCCTAGCTCGACTTAATTCTCGACTAATGTCTTTTACTTATCACGTTCTCGTGCCATTTTTTCTTTAAACGATCGACCTTACGAAACGTTCCATTCTTGTCTCCAATCTCTTCGGACCAATCGTATATACCACCGAATTTCATTCCGGTCATTTTCTAGGATACGTTCTTATCCCTCACGGAGAACACAGGATAAGGGGAAGAAAACGATTTGGAGAGCGACGAAGTAACCACGCTTTGACGATCGAACGAAATTCGAGTTGTATGGAGACGTGTTCGTAAGAAAGTAGACTATGGCGGAAATCGAAATTCGATTTTTGCGCGTTATCGTATCGATTTTTATAGAAACGTAACGTAAGCTAGAAACGTAAGTTGGATCAAAAGAATGAACCCACTTGGTAGCTTCGATCGGTTTAAAATTTTACGGAAACGTGCGATAAATTTCGTTCGCTCTTTATTTTTCTTTCGACTTTATTCCTTCTTTTGTTTTATTTAAATTTTTAGTTTACACTCCCGAGGCATTAGTATCTCTCGCCTAGTTACTATTAACCAGGAAACTTTAATTACGCTGCGGTTACGTTGATTTTCATAATGTTATTTAATATCTCCTCCATTGTAGAAACATGCTTTATATCGAACATTTCGTGAATTAATTATCTCGTATCATTAAACGTTTCACAACCACAAAATCACCGCAGCTTTTTAGTGATGGTCTTCCACGAGAGAGTAAGAGAGACAAGTAGACAAAATGAGAGAGAGTATGCAAACATACTAATACCGATACACGGAAGTAACACGATAAAATGACATATGGTTTTGCGAGAGAGAGAGAGAGAGAGAGAGAGAGAGAGAGAGAGAGAGAGAGAGAGAGAGAGACATTTACTTTATTACGAAGTAACGTGATTCGTAAAGGTAGCAGCATCAATTTAATTATAATTCTCTTTGACGCCATTTCTATCGCTTGACAATTTTCTCTGGATGACGACACGTAAGCGAATTTTAAATAGAAAAGTATTCCTTTGATCTAAACTCTTCTCGTATATCGTCGTAACTACGACGCGTTGTCTCTCTCATTGTTTCGAAACGTCAAGTATCGCGATCCGAGCGTCGATTTAAAAACAAATACTTCCGGATGGACACTTCCGAGATTCCAATATATCACTCTTAAACATTTTTCTCCGATCGCAAATGACAGTTTTCCTGAAAAAAAAAAGAAAAAAAAAAGAAAAAAAAAGAAACAAAAAATGACATCGACGAGAAGAGGATTCTGCACTTTTCAATCGAGAACACTTGAACACGAGCAAGCGACACTTTTCTTCCGTTCCTTTGACATCGAACTTTTCACGTATCTCTCGTATCTTTCGTAATCTCTCTCTTTCTCTCTCTCTCTCTCTCTCTCTCTCTCTCTCTCTCTCTCTCTCTCTCTCTTTCTCTCTCTTTTTCTCTCTTAACGTTGATTACATCTACGTGAGCGTTCGATCGTATCTCTTCTCAAAGTGTACCTCTTTTTTATAATCTGTACACGATTGTTAATTATATTACAAAAGGAATGCAATTTACTTTATATAAAGCTCTCAGAGATAATAAAAAAAAATTGTAATCTTGTATCGAAGTGCTACGATATGAACGTAATGTTCCAACGTAACATATCGAATTAACATTCTCTATCCGCACAGATATATATATATATATATATATATATATATATATATATATATATATATATCGGATATATTATTTGATTCACATCGCGTTTGTTCAACTACAGTATATTAATATAATTAATATAATAAGATGTCATATCGTTATCATTATCCTATTATCGATCGATCTAAAAATAAAAAGGACGAATGGTTCCCTTTGTTTCGTCTCTTTTCGCTAGTACAAGTTCGAATCAAAGGATGAGTAATCATTATGCCGTAAACCGAATGAAATTTGCTTTATGTAAAATAATTAATTGAAAATTTGAGGGAATATTGTAAAGTTTTTTTTTTTTTTTTTCGGGAACAAGGTATCTCTACCGATTCAAGGGGGCTCACATATTGTAATATTTACTTTGGAGTGGTTGTATCAACGAAGAGCTGCCATTGCTGCTGCTATTTGGTCTGTGCCGAGTACCTGCAATTGCAACTGCACTCTCTCGTACCATTCCCCTTTTTAACGTACTGCAGGGTAAATCGAATCCTTTCGTATTATTTTATTATTTATTCATACGTCGCGTCCATCAGTTTTACGAATTACGATAAGTACACCTGCTTTAATTATTCTCGAGAATTATTAAATAGAAAAAAAGAAAAAAAAATAAGAATAAAAATACAAAAACGGTAGCAGATCGTTCAATTGAAATTTGCTATAAGGCAAAAAGATTTATTTCCATCCATATCATTTAGTTCTTCATTAGGAAATTTATTTGAAGAATACTTAATGATGATAGTAATTGAAACAATTCTGTCAAATGTTTATCGTTGTTACATATTTTAACCACACTAAATGAATAAAAGTACGATCTATAGATTGAAACGATGAATATCTTAGTGGATCGTAAGTAAAAATCGATTCGCACGATATATCTTATATGTATATATACGTCAATGATAAAAACCAAAGTGAAAATAGCAACGAGTGGTTACCCTTTCTATCGAAGCATCGGCATAGAAATTTCCGGTTGCGAAAAACGTGAAAAAATGACACTGGGTCGGAACATTAATTTACGATTACACCGAGGTAATCGAGTTAAATTTTGCACAATGGCGAACGAATACCGAGTACTCAGAGATCCATACGTCGTCTACTGTCATCAATTTTACAGGTGCAAGTGACGTTTACAATTCGCGCGGATTAATTATTCCGACGATTCTGAGGATTTTGACGTATTCTATTCTTGAGGTTAACGACACCACGTCGAGGATGAGTTTTACGCTCGTTATGAATATCTACTCGTGTGTCAAACCAATGACAAATTTAATATCAATTAAAATGAATAGTATATAAATTATTTAAATTAAAATGAATAATATCATTGTACGAAATGATTGGACATATGAAAATATAATTTTAAATTTCGCGAAAGATAAAATACGATTCCTTCGAATGAAAGTTAAAACAAAAAATATGTTACCATTTTCAGAGAGGTATGATATTCCGAGAGCAATACGCGTGTCGTCAAAAGAGGTACCTATATATACATACATATATATATATATATATATATATATATATATACACACGAGTGATATTAATTGGAATGAAAAGAGGAAGAGAGAGTGGCGTAAGAGGGCTACGGAAGACACGAGAGAGGGAGGAGGGTTTTCTCGGAGCGATCAATAGACCGAGGAAGGGCCGTGGAAGCGCGACCGGCGACCAACTCTGTCTGGGCATCGATCCTCGCGTGTGCCACGTATACGCGACTACTTTCTCTCTCTTTCCCTTCTTCCTCCAATACCTTCCCCCCAAACCTCTCTCGCTCTCTTCGATAACCGACTGCTCGATAGACGTTCTGCTGGTTCCACCTATTCACCTGTCCATCTTCTTTTTATGTAAATCAGCCTGGATTTACTTGGTCCTTTCTTCGATTACTTTTCATCGAACTAGACATGATCTATCGAATCATTAAAATTTTACGAAAACGATATCCAATTTTCCGGTCAATACTTTTGGCCATTGATATATTTAATTTATTTGATCGATAGACGAATAGGATAGATTTTTTCTCCCTCATTTATCACCGCTGAATATTATACTTCTTACGATTAATTGATAAAACCATGCGGTGTGCTGAAAATGAATAGTGAAAGGCAAGCACGTACGACCTGTTAGATTATTCCCTTACCTTTACTACTACCGGTGGTTTTGTCGCGCAGAACGTTGATTTGATGCACTCGGCCAAACTCCTCGAACAACGTTCGGAGATCGTTCTCGTCCATGTCGTGGGGTACCTGCCCTACAAACATCTTTATATTGTCTGGATCCGGCTGCTCCACGCTGTTATTGTTCATTATGCTGTAACACCATAAATAAGATTCATTAGATGAACATCGAAGCTCGTACAATTATGTATTATGAAATTACACGTTGCATTGTTTTGCACGCGATCAACGAATTTTATTTTTCGTTCGACAAAAAAAATCTGACTGAACAACCCATTGAAATATATTTTTCTCGTAGCTAACTTTGATTACGATTCGATCGATCACGGCACAGTTTAATGTCAAATTTTTACATTAACATAGTCGCGACGGAATCGAAGTCGCGTATAATTCAGTATATCGCTGGTGCGTATACGGGCAAATGACTGCGTTCTGTTTGATTATCGCGTGTACATATTTGACCGTTTTCACCCTCCTACGTACATATCCGCTTTGAAAACTTACGCTTTCGGTTCGTTCGCGTTGATTTGTCGCAAACCGATCGCGTTTTATGGTATATTGTACAAGAAAACTGGATCTTTCAAGTGAGACTTTCCCTCCATATCTTTCAAAAGTTATTATACTACTAGTCCTCAATAGCCACTGTCATTATTTTGCCACTCCTAACACTGTTTGGTCACATACAAGTTGGCCTTAATTTTCTGCTCTCTTGTCGTCATCAATCGATTCCGCATTAATTTCCAATCGAAGGGAACGCGATGATATCGTGTCGTGTTTAAACGATTTTATCGTACTTTTTCATATAGATCATGTATATACATATATATATATATATATATATATATATATATATATATATATATAATATCGCCGGCTGTTTGTAATTATATCCATTAATTAACAAATTTTATGTAATTTTGTCAAAATTATTCGCACTTCTCTAATCAAAGTTATATAAAATTAAAAAGATTGTTTCAACTTATTTCTTAAACGTTTCGTTAAAACAAAAAAAAAACAAAAAAAAAAGAAAAAAGAAGAAAAAAAGAAGAAAAAAATGCGCACAACATTATTCTAGCAATTACTTCACAAATCGATGAGAAAAACCGTGAATAAGAGGATCGATGGACGGGCACACGTTGCGTTTTTTTTTTCTAACTTCTTTCGAGCCGCGATACAAGCAGTAACACGAGGAGGACGTTAGCGCGCGGTTAACCAGTCGGCATGAGTTATGAGCATCGTTGAGTGAGGGTCGGTTATATGAGCGGAAGGCATTACCATTTCACGCTACGGACGCGAGAGTTTGTTGCGCCGTAAAATCGCGCCTCCATGAAGCTCACCGTTAAAATACTGAACCGATGAGCATCGCTTCGTCGCTCGTCGTTCCTTCTGTCGCCTCGATAAATTACGTAACTTCAAAGTTCTCCTTTCATTTATTCCATCCTACTCGCCGTTTCAAGTTTTTTGTTGTTATTTTTTTATTCTTTTATTTCTTTTTTTTATTATTATTCTTTTTGTTTTTTTTTCATTTCAGAAGTTACCCTCTTTGGTCGAGGACCACTGAGACTCTTTGAAGTTCTTTTACTTACGACTATAAAGTTGGTATGTATGTAAACATATATTCGCATAAACTTTAGACAAGTTCGCAATTTTTATCAATAATATCAAGTATTATCAAGTAAAATATACATTATACGATAATACAAATTATTTTTCTAAGCAATCGTTCTCGATATTATTCCTTGAGATTATCAGAAAAATTTAATTTCGTTCGTATGGAATATTGAAAATGTGTTATGTAAAATATTGCAAATACGAACGGTACATACGTATTCGAACGTAACTCAAACAACGACTTATCAAGACTCCTAGAGTGTATCGATAGCGTCGCTCGAAGGTATGCAAAAGATGAAGCCGAAATAATAGCGGAGGCGGCTCGTAAAGCTCTCGTTCGGGGATGCCTAGAGGCTTGGCATAGAGGCTGGGGGTCTTTCCTTTCGATCGGATGGTTCCGAAAGAAAAAAGAAAGTTAGGGAGAAAAGAGAAAGAGTTGGAAAATTTCGCGAAAACGATAGAAGAAAGTTAATATTAGCTGGTGAGGTTTAAAGCGATTTTTCGCTCGGCTTGCTCCTCTCATCTTCGTCTATACTAGCAACGCGCGCGAGCATGAGAGACAGAAAGAGATAGAGAGAGAAAGAGATCGGTTTATGGAGAACTTAAGAGGGAAGAGAGACCCTTGGGAAGGAAAAAGCTTTCTTCCAGTCACCTTGGTTATCCTCTTTCGGAATCAAAGGCGAGAGTACGTTAACTAATCAAAGAGCATCTGGAGAGGGTAGGGGAAGGATTGGTCAATCGAACGGTACGCTTGATAGAGACAGATCGAGGCACGATCCGTACTTCCAATCGGCGTCGCGACGTTGGTCACGTGCCAGCGAACTACATATACGCCAGCAATTCGATTGGATTAGCGAAGATATAGCATTGAGAGAAAAGAAATATCTATCTTTCTCGGGTTTAAGAGAAGATCGGTGTACCTTTATAATACATAAAGTGGGTCGAAGCCAGACGGAAAGTCATAATAATGTAATAATTCGTTCAAATAATTCGATATAAATACTTTATAAATAAAGTATTAACGTGTTTTTAATCCTGATTAAAAATTTTATTAAGTCATAGGTACTTTTTAATAACGCAAGAGTTTCGAAAACTACGAGTTTCTAAGGCTAAGAACGAAAAAGAAAATCGAGCGAACGATAGTGGCAAAATGATGCAGGTGAAGTACATCAAAGGAAGGTGCTTACGACCCTATTTGTCCTCTCTTCCTCTATCTTCCATCCACACCGGCTATATCTTCGCTCATCCGGCTAACCCGTAGATGTCACCTCGCATAACGCGTGTTCCCCTTAAGCTCGTGGCATAAACCCCCATGTCGGACCGAGTAAAAGACGCTAAAAGTTTTCCTCCACTTGGAAAGTTATCCTTCGCTCGCATCTTTTTCCTTCCTTCCTACTATCCTTCTCGTGCTATCCAACAGTATTGAAAACTCTTTAACGAAGTCTATCATTTTGCACAATCAATTACCACCTGACGCATAAAAAAACTAGTCCAAGAGTTCACGTAGCGTAAATCAAAGATCATTGCGATCGAAAGTAATTCATTAGAATTTTAAATAATCTCGATAAATGATATTTGATCGATCACATTTTGTAATATTTTTTATAATTTCTTAATTGTTCCTCGTAAAATAATAATCAAAAGAAACTGGCTATACGTGAGATTTCTTGGTTGATTTATCATTGGCTCCGGTTGTTCTACCAAATTGGAACGATATCGTTTCGCTGACTAAAGTGTTTGGAACGCGTTATTATAATCGATGTCATTTTCTCCCCGCACGAAACGTTCGTAATTTAGTGCGAGCGATATACTTTTAGGGCTCGAGAGCCGATCGTTAATGGTACCAGGGGGAAGTCAGCAATGCACTCGAAGGAATATAGCCGTCGACTTAAATGAATATCGAACGCTATAGAAGCTTGTAATGGCTTCCTTCCTTTTGCTGTTGTAATTGATTGCGTCGAGTTAGTCGATAAAAAAAAAAAAAGAATATACTATCTACGTACTCTCTTTCTTTCTCCCCCTCTCTCTCTCTCTCTCTCTCTCTCTCTCTCTCTCTCTCTCTTTTCTTCCTCTTCTTCTTCTTCTTCAATTTCACAACGACTTCAACAAAAATATATTCGTGACCTTATTCGCATAATAGAAATTTCTTTTCCATCTTCGGCGATGGTGGAAACCGTCGAGGTTATCGATTTGTTGTTTGTTAACCTTAGCACGCCTCGGGCGTACATGCGCGTCAATGATGCAATGTCTTGGGATTAACGAGAAAAGCGATTAAGTTCTTTCTAGGGAGGATGTTCGGTCTTCCGTGTCGATTGGCTGAATTGGAAGGAAAAGTTGGAGAGGAGAGAGGTTATCGGTACAGTCGGCGGAGGCTGAAAAATGGTAGAAGGGCGCAAAGTTAAAGATATCCGGAGCGTCCTCTCTCTTTGCCGGTGCTCCTTCGGATAATGTATGTGGCGATTCTACAAAGTTACAGGTTTCAACGAACAATGGCCCCTGGGAGTTTCGTTTCACGGCTCTCAGGATCCGCCACTTTCGAAACTTCGCCAATATTTTAAGGGACGAAGCATCAGCCGAGTTCTCTTCCGCGTACGGCCTTACAGCAAGCTTAGACTCCTCTACGAAAAACGTTTAATAGTCTCAGGGGTCGAGTGTGTTGCAGTCGTTCCGCTCAAGACGTACGACGAGGCTATACTCGTTTATTCCTTCCGAAGGAAACTTTAACACTATCCTCCCTTTACTTCTAATAGCTTCGAGCCAATCTCCCATATTCCGCCCATTTCTTCGATAACGTTTTCTTTTGGATAAAGAGAGAATCGATGGATTAAAGTGTTATCACGTTGTCGATATGAAAACTCGTTTTATTGAGGGGAAAAAAAAAAAAGAAAATAAAGGAAAACATATCTAAAAATCGAACGAAAGTGAGTATTTCTATTCTACGCTCTTCGTTATCTTCGAGGATCTCGGTTATGAAGATTTTTTCTCCATGTAAAAATATCCTACGTAAATGTATCTATGGTACAACATCGAAGGGAAGAACGAACATTTTTATTGGATCAACTAAATCCTTTGGCTTTAGAATCGAGGACGCGTCAAACACACAGTATGAAAAGCAAAGGAATGGAACGAACGCTATAAAGCCAGGCCTGGAAAGCAATTTCTCTCGTATTATTTCCCACTAGATTCCATTGCGTACGTGCTCCTCTTTGCTAGTAAATCCATAATACATCGTTGCTCTTGTGTCTCCCCTTTCAGTAGTCACCGTCTATCCTTTTCCCTTTGCTTCTCGAACGATCGAATGAAGAATAATCGTTATCTTCGTTGTATTAAAGGAAAATCAAATACAGCGAGAAAAAGATAGAATGAATAATCGATTTCTTATATCTTCTTTACCTTCTTGATTCTAGTAAATCAAAGAAGTACCCTAGGGATCAGTCCACTCGTTGACACGTAATCGTTTCTTCTTGTTTTTTCTTTTTTCTTTTCACACGACTAGAATAATTTATTATCGATTATAATGGATTATTTATTTTTATTTACATTTGTTTATTCCTCTACTCGTCGAATAGTTATTTCGAGAATCATCGAAACGAGAAAATAAAGAAAAGTAATATTTTTCTGGTGCAAGTCAATCCGCTCGAGTAATAAAGCTTGAGAGTTTCGTTACTACCATTGGATTAACGATCGTACTTTTTGAATACGAGGAAATAAAAATGACTATAATCCAGACGAGTCACCGAATGCACGGCCATTATATACATATATATATATCTAGAGAGAGAGAGAGAGAGAGAGAGAGAGAGAAATAGAGAGAGAGTCGTTCTCTTTGACGTCGTTTCGTTGATCTTACCGGCGTTTATGTCGTCGACGGCCGGTGACCGGCACGATTTCAAAGAGCTCTGTCGTTTCCCTTTCAAGACTTTATGCGGATAACCCTACATTACGAGATTCTGCACGTACTACCATTATATGTCGTAATTTCTTATGGAAATAGCGCGTCGTCTAATGGTGGACCATTGCCATCAAGATGCCATCCGTGGAGATCTTTCCTCCTTTACTTTAACCCCTCGCTCCTCAAATTCTTCTTTCTTTTCACTCCTATCGCGTACACAGAATCCTTCAACGAGCCTCATCGATTTTAATATATTCTCACTCTCTTTTTATATATCATTCCAGTCACGAAATAATAGATATATATTTGTAATTTTCATTTTTAATTATATATTTAATTAATAATGCAATTATGTTTATTTATATATATATATATATATATATAAAGATTTTGATATATTATACGTCCTTATATTCTGCAATAGAAATAATCGCCTTCGCTTAGAACGAGGTTGGAAAGTCGTAAAAAGAGGGGCGAAGGACGAGGGAGAAGGCGATGAGATGACGAGGAGAACGAAATAACATCGTCTTTGGAATTTAACGAGGGACAAAGGTATCGGGCGAGCTCCAGCTCTTATTCCTAGTGGTATCGCCGTCTGAAGCACCCTTGGACGCGTCCGTCAATTTCCGCGCTCGTTAGTCCGGTATTTATTCTCGTTTCTCCTCATTCACGTCATGCACCTTATACCGTGCCCTTTTCACCGCATTTGCTCGATTGATTTTAATTATTTTTCCATCTACCATCGTCATCCCTCCCATCACTTTTCCTCGATCTCTTTTATTTCTTTCTTTTTTTCCTTTTCTTTTTTCCTTTTCTTTTTTCTTCCCCCCTATTATTTTGTAAAACACTCTGTTGATTATCGATGTAAAAATCCGAATTTTTATCTCGATAATGATCTCCACTCGAAGATCGATGTCAAAGCTTCTCTTTTTAAGCTTCTTCAAGAAAACGAATCGTGAAAATTCATTTAAAAAATCTCGTTCGAAAACACGTCGGACTAAAATCATAGATGGTTACGTCGAGAGAATGGGCGGTTGAGAGAGGAAAGGGAAAAGAAGGGGAGTAGAGGTACCAGAAAGGGGAAAATTTAGTTCACCCTTCGATGACGGAGGAACAAACGAGTGTTTGTTCAGCGAGAAAAGCGTGATCAGTTACGCGAACGATTCGTTAGCCGTTCCGTTTGCCTCGTTCGCGTGTACGTTCTCGTCCGTGTGTATGCGTTTGTGTGATATAACGTCGAATTATTGATAGCGTTAAAACGCCAAATTCTATGATTCGAACGATATAAACGCGAATGTTTCTATAAAGGATTTTAAAATCGGCTGGATAAATAAGAGAGCATTCGGTGAATGCTCCTCGGATTTAATAAGAAATAAAACATACAATTCTTTTTTCTTCTTTTTTTTTTTTTTTTTTTTTTTTTTTTTTTTTTTTTTTTTTTTTTTTTGAAATAATGAGAAAAGAGTCTTCGAAGCGTGATGTAGATTGAATATTAAAATAAAATCGACTCTCGAGAAAGAGTTCCTGACGGAAATGGCATTCGTATCGGGTACGTCGATATTAGTCGAATAGCAATGTCTGTCAGTTAAATCGACAACGCATCATGGTTCTGACAGTGAAATCGCACGAAACGTACAAACTCGACCTAATTCTAGTTGCTGGTAAAACAGCAAACTCGTAAGCTCGTCGAGTTTGTCGATGGCAAACGGTCTCTCTTTTTCTCTCTTCAATTTATCCCCTCCAGTGGAAGTTACCTCGACGCTTTTCTCTCTCTCTCTCTCTCTCTCTCTCTCTCTCTCTCTCTCTTCAATTCATCCCCTCCAATGGAGGTTACCTCAACGGTTTTCTCTCTCTTTCTTCCTTCCACCATCCAACCCTTTAGTAAGGTCCAACTCCCTTTCTAGACTTCGTGCCCCTTCATCCTTCCTTCCTTCCTTCCTTTCTCGCTCCTTCGTAACGCGAGCGCACAGCACAGAGTAAACGCTCTCGCTTCGACGATTAACTCGAGTTTTGAGTGTTTGCAATGCCGAGTAGGTAAACTGCATCCAGTCACGTGCGCAAGTGGGTGACTACGAGACTACGCGATTCCTCCATCCTAGGATGCATCCGGCGAGGACACTATCAACGAAATTACCTAACACTTTAGGATAGCTTAGAGTACGAGCTCCTCAAAAGCTTTGACCGATTTAGCATATGCAATATATCAAATACGCCTGAAAAGATTTAGGAATACGATAACAGCACCTTCTTGTCTCTCTCTCTCTTCCTCTCGTTATACGCAAACATACACACACGATTGATGCAATACTCCATTTCATATCGATAATGATCGGAAAATCAATGATCGCTAATGAGTTATCCTTTTCTTAAAAAAAAAAAAAATATATATATATATATATATACGATATTGTGAAAAAAGAAATCAATCAAATGAATAAAATATCGATGCTTTATGAAAAAAAAAATCGATCTCTAATTGTTTATATTGTCTTCTTTATATAGATCCTTTGCTCGGGATCCTTCTCATCTTTTTTGTTTCGTCGTCTCTGTCATCCTATCATTTTCCGTTGTTTCGCCTTTCGGATGTACAACTCCCTTCGTCCAATTTAGTCGAGATAGTTTTTGCTTCGTACTGAAGTTTCCGTTCTTTGCTCTCCTTTGCTTTTTATCAAGTGTTTTTAGCTAACAGCAAAAAGAGAAATTCTCTTTTTCTTTCTCTTTGTTTTTCTTTTGCTTAACTACAAAAGAAGTGTGGTTTTAACGTTTCACAAAAAAAAAAAAAAAAGAAAAAAAATAAAGAAATAAAATAAAATAAACTCTTCGGTCACTTTTGTACTCGACTTATATGAGAAAACGATGTTACGGTTCCGGTTCAACACGCTTTAATTTCTCCCTTGGCGAACGTCGATTATGTGTAACGTTGGAAATGATAATAATAATAATAATAATAATAATAATAATAATAATAATAAGAACAAAAACAATATTAATGATACTAATAATAATATTGACAATAATAACAATAGACGCATTCCATAATTATATTTAATACAATTACAATATGATTATCAGCAATAGAGCGTAATTGCAATGTTTTTGATACAAATTATCCTTTTATTTAGAGACAGATCGGATGCAGGATAATAATTTTATTGAACCTTTTCTATTATTATTGCATATGACTATGTGTTCATAGATATACAGAACAGGACCATAATTTTGATCCCCTGAATATCTCCGTTTTATTTAGAAATATGGACTAACTTTGTTTATAAAAATTGGCAATAATAATTTTTTTGTAGCTTAGTATCCTGTAGAAAAAAGTAATTAAGTATGTTGAAAAATTATTAGTTCAGGAGATACTTCGCAATTATATTCTTATTACGAAAGAAAAAAAAATTCGGTTTTAACAATTATTAACAAAATCAATTTTATCATGTCGATATTATTGCAATATTTAAATAAATAAAGAATAAATTAATTAAATAAAAAAACATATGAAAATGGCGTGTTTCAAGTTTCAAGACTTTTCCTTTCAATGATATCGCCACGGAAAGATTCCATTCATAATTTGTATAGTACAGCTGTTCGTAGCAGTATTAGTATTATTAGTAAGACTACGTAAATTTTCGGAATTTATATAGTATGTTATCAGGGTGTTATCGAGCCAATTTGAATGAAATTATGTAGGTCTGTGTATCAACGTAAATGTCTTCTATATACATGGGAATATGAAACTAAAAGTTATAGTGATTTGCCGTCTGAAAATTGTTTCTACGCTAATTTGTTTATTAATTATTCATTAATTTGTTATTTTCTAAATTAATCGCAATCTGAATGTTTTGTTGGGAAAAAAAAATGAATTTATTTATAAAAATTGTTTATAACAAAGTGTTAATTAATTATTAAAAATATGTTAAAAAATTAGAGAAAATTAAGTCCTGCAAAATAATATTTCAAAACTCTATGATTTTTAGTTAGTAATATAGAGATACAATAGTATAGAGATATTCTCGTATGAAGGGAAAAGGTAGTTATTAACAATATAGGAGAAAATTCTTATTTCGATAAAAAAGTATTATTAAGTTTATTAATTTATTCATATAATTATATGATAATTTATTCTTGTTATTTTGTATTTTAGTTGGAATCTGAATTTTTTGAAAGGATCAAATAAAATGAATTTAGTTCGTAAGAATTGGTTTATAAAAATTGTTTATAATAAATTGTTAATTAATTATTAACAATATGATAAAAATATAGAGAAAATTCTGCCCTTTAAAATGACGTTTTGATCAAATCTCTACGACTTTTAGTTTTGAAAATATTCCCATAAATATGGAAGACGTTTACGTTGACCCACTAACCTACATAATTTCATTCAAGTGGCTCGATGGCACACTGACCTACATAAATTCCACGAATTTACGTGGTCTTACTATTACTACTATTACTATTACTACGAACAGCTGTACTATGCAAATAATGAATGGAAATCTTTCCGTGGCGATATCTTTGGATAGAAAAGTCGTAGAGACTTGAAACAAATACCATAATAATGGAGATAATTCCTTCTATTTGTTTAACATATTGTTAATAAATAATTAACAATTTGTTATAAACAATTTTTTATAAACAAATTCTTACCAAATAAATTTTGCGAAAAAATAATTCGGATTGAGATTGATTTAGAAAATTACATGGATTAAAGAATAATTAATAAACAAATTAGTTTTTTATTAAATAAACAAATTTGTTTCTATATTATTAATAATCACATCTTCCATTTACTTCGGTACATCTCTAAAACTAAAAGTCATAAAGACTTGAATCAAACATGATTTTAATAGGAAGGATTTTCTTTAGTTTTTCAACATATTGTTAATAAATAATTAACAATTTGTTATAAACAATTTTTTATAAACAAATTCTTACCAATTAAATTTTGCGAAAAAATAATTCGGATTGAGATTGATTTAGAAAATTACATGGATTAATGAATAATTAATAAACAAATTAGTTTTTTATTAAATAAACAAATTATGTACCATTTACTTCGGTACATCTCTAAAACTAAAAGTCATAAAGACTTGAATCAAACATCATTTTAATGGGAAGAATTTTCTTTAGTTATTCAACTTATTGTTAATAATTAATTAATAATTTATTATAAACAATTTTTTATAAACAAATTCTTACGAACCAAATTCATTTTTTTTTTGCCAAAAAGAAAGTTCAAATTGCAACCGAGTTATAAAATTACTAAATTAATTAATAAATAATTTTTACCGAAGAAATAAATTTTTTCTACGTTGATAATAATCACGTTTTAATCGCATCGACCTGCTCTCTTGGTAATATTTAAATTAAAATATCTGTTAAACTAGCAATTTTTCAATATAAATGGATTAATAATTTCCGAACGATTACGAACGACTGAACACGGAGAAATATTATAATAAGTACGCTTATTTTTGCAACTTGTTCCTTCTGCCTTTTTTTTTTAAGATAATAAACAATAAATGTTTTTTTTTTTTTTTTTTTTTTTTTTTTTTTTTTTTTTTTTTTTTTTTTTTTTAAGATAATAAACACACGAACGAAATTCATCGATGCTAACTATTGTTCGTAAAGGTACGGATATGCTTTAGGAAAAGCTGCTTGGAGAACGAACAGAGTTCAACGAAAGCTACAGCGGAAAGCATAGGTATCATATTTAGGACGATAGTAGCAGGGAATTCAGGACTGCCCCTATACACGTACGTTTATGGTGTTATACGTGGAATTGACGTGAATGTATTCGACGAAGCGAACTCGAGAGCCCACGAAGCCGCTTTGCCCGTCGCTTTGCTCAGAGACTCGCCCTTTCTGACGCTCTCGCGCGCTCCACCTGCACCGAACCTTTGTCCCACGGAAAAATTGCAGTCGGATTCGTGTCCTCAAAGGGGGCATGATTCGATCTACAATGCTTCCAGCATTACCGCGCCATTCCGCTCGCCAAAGAGCGAAAGAATTTTCTCTTTTTAAGGTGAAAGAATTCGTTAGGATTTTTATCGGGATACGCGTTTGATCCGAGCGAGCCGAAGGCACCTCGCGACCGGCTATTTCTCTTCCCCTTCACTTTTCTCTATTCATCGTGTGGAGAAGACCGGAAGGGAGGAACAACCGTTTATATCCTTCTTTTTCTCTTCCTCTTCGCCTACATCGATCAATGATGGTACATCCCGATCGACTTCTTCTCTATATAACTACTATTTGTCTCTCTTTGTCTTTCCTTTCACGTTCCGCGCAAATTTCTCTGCGAGAGAGCATCGTATTCAGGTTTGATCTTTCCAAAGAATTTCCCCGAAATAGAATAAAGTGGGGAAAAGAGAGAAATTAATTGCCTATCAAGAAAACACTTGTATCGTTCGAACGTAAATCTATTAGAATTTATTAGATTTTATGCCGTACTACCTCCAACCGAAGTATTTTTCGACGCCTATTTTTTCCTTTTTTCTTTTTTTTTTTTTTTTTTGTTTCTTTCTTTTTTGAAATGTCTATACGAAAGTAGTAAATTTGTGGCAGACGATGTTAACCAGAGAAAAATGGATGTTACGTAAAGTCCAAGGGACGATCGTTTATCCATTTTGACACGAGAGCCTTGTACTCTTATTTCGTTGGTGAAACACGCTCGGCACGCGGTCTCGAAGCGTGTTTTGGAAACGACATAGTATTGTTGCAAAGAGACGCCTCCCTTTCCATCTTCGTACGTCCATCTCCCATCGTACAGTGCGCACTGGCATAGCTTCGTCAAGTTCTATACATGATACATGGAGTTCGCATAGCTCTGCCATCCAATGGCATGACACTCACCCGGCCACCGTCCCGTGAAATCATGCTTCGTGATCCTACAAGCTCTGTCTCCATATCCCTACTAGCAAATGGGCCACCATGCACTTTCCTCCTCGTTGTGCCTTCTCTCGAGCACCCTCTTACACGCGGCTGCCACCCTTTCGCGAGTGCTCGCCCAAATTCACGACCGAATTCGAACTACGTTGCTTTCTGACGCGATAACGCCCTGCCCTTTGTCATTTCCAATTATCTCATTGTACACTCCAGACAATCCCAAATAGAATCAGATCAGTTTGGACGTTGAATTTTTTCCTTCGATTTTTATATTATTTAATAATTAATCGATAAATGCGTTATGACGAATAAAACAAAAGAAAAAAGAGTGACATTGAATTTTCTTTACAAAAAAAAAAAAAAAAAAAAAAAAAAAAAAAAAAAAAAAAAAAAAAAAAAAAAAAAATATTAAATAACGATTGGTCAGGATAATATTTTTTACACAATTTTGAAATGTTACTTTACTCTTGGTTCACGTTATTTTAATCAATGGTTCTTGCAGTGTACGATACGCTTTAAGTCTAATAAGAGTTTGACAAAACTTTTTCTCGAACATTGGCTTATAAAGAAGCAATTGCAGACAACGAGTCGTAGAACGATCTCAAAAAGCCATGGTACAGGCGATGCCTTTAGGAGAAAGAAAAATAACCCTCGTAAAAGTACCCGATAACGAGCTCGACATGGTACAATAGGCTTACGAAAGTTTTTAAGCTTTCTTGCAAGAAAAGAATTACGAAGTCCGGAGCGTTCTCGCGACGTCGGCCTTAATTAACTTCCTAAGGTTGGGAAAACTCACAAAGAGACAGCAAAATTACAAGTGGTGGTAAGGTAGCAGGATCCGGTGGCATCGTACGCTCGCGTTCGTACAGAAGCTTTGTTTAGAAGGCCGTGCGGTTTCTCCGCATGAAACTTTCATTAACCCGAATGGAGGTTTAAAAAATGCAAGACCATTGCACAGCGAAAACGAAACGGTATTTCACGTTAACTTCAAGATTCCGAAATTAATGATCCAATTGATAGCACGCTTGCGAGTGGTCCTCTATCTCTTCTTACTCTTCTTCCTGTTTCGTGAAACAAACTAACTGCCAGAGGTTGGGATGCGAACGACCGAGGTAGCGAGCGAATAAGCAACCACCAACTAATCTAATGAAATCTCACGATCGCAAGAGAGACACGAAATTTCTCGTTCGGGTTCCACTAACTGGCTATCTTCTGTTTCTCCTTTATCGTACTCGTCCGTAAAATTACACATGACGTTTGAAAACGTCTACCTCAAGTACGACTTTGTCAGGCTGTTCATTATCTCTCTCTCTCTCTCTCTCTCTCTCTCTCTCTCTCTCTCTCTCTTTCTCTCTCTCTCTCTCTCTTCTTCTTCTTCTTCTTCTTCTTCTTCTTCTTCCTTCTATTCAACCAAAGATCTAACCGTATTTACATTTACTCAAACCTATGCTCGCAAAGATGTAGCTCCTTGCAAGTTCAATGTTCCGAGATGTGGTACCTTTTGGAAAACTTCGCCAAATCGCGATCGATCTTTGGCTAATGGCTCGAAAATCGTAAAGACCGAACGAGATGTTAGTCAAGGATGAAGTTCGAGATCACTAAATCGAAAGAGAGTGGGAAGTAAAGTTCTAAAGGTTCTCGTTAAGAGGCGTTCGGCTTTCGAAAATTCTGAACTAGAAAGTTAGTTATATATGTTACACGGAATTCATAAATGCTCGAAGCAAACGAAGTTACTAATTATCCGAATTTAAAGAGGTAAATGAGAGAGACTCGACTTGAAAAGTCTTTTCGCGTCTTTTTACTTTGGCTCTTTTTATGTACGTATCTACGTACTTGTGGATCTTTCTGATATTTCAATTTCGATAAAAATTTGCTTCGATATCGTAGCATCAGCGAGTTTTATTATTATTGAACATACCAGTGAGTTTATTAAAAAATATACATTTTAGTAAATTAATAAAACCCGATTCCGCCATAACTAGAATTTTTCATTTAGCGAAACTAATCAAATATTATTTGAATCTACATAAAAATCGATGTTATTTAACTACCTCAATAATTTAATTAGTAAAAGGTACTCGACCAACATAATTAAATTTAACCACCTACGGACTTTTGTTATGAAGTACGTTGCGTAATGATATACTTTAAACTATTTCAATACGTTTGCGCGAGTAATTACCGACGGTGAAAATTTTACAGACTTAACGAACAGAAAATTATTTGATTGAATTACCTCGTTGAACCTGGTTTACAAAATTTTCATTAAAAGAGCTTGTATTTACGATCGATCATTTTTTTTTGCTCTTCTTTTTTTCTGTTTCTTTAAGTAATTCAACAAAATCATAAAATTTTAACTTTGGCATTTTAACTATTCTAAAGAGAAGTTCTATCGATGTTAATATATTTTATTGAGAAAAAGAAAAAAAGTGAAGATTATTGACGATAATTGCAGGACTCTTTAACGAGCGAGATCTCTTAAACGGTACGCACTTATCCGCGTCTAACTTTCGACAAGCGATTCAATAACTCTTCTTCCAATAAGTCCCACTCTTACGACCCTTCGATCTCTCTTGGTACTCTCATCATCTTTAGAAGGAGAGAGAGAGAGAGAGAGAGAGAGAGAGAGAGAGAGAGAGAGAGAGAAAGAGGGAGGGGGAGAGAGAGGATAGTGGAAAGGCGACGTTACTTGAATTTCTGACTTTCGTTGGAATGTCCGTGCCTTGTCGATCTCGACGACTCGTTGAATTTTCAGCTTTTAGCAAATTAGACGAAGGTGCGCTTCCTAGGAACGCCAAACTGCGACCATGAATAATACGCTCGTGAAACTTGGCTCGAGTCATTAGGACTGATTATAAGGAAAGAACCGGAGCAAGACAGGCCAGCTGCCACGAAATTATCTGTAGAAGCAATTTCATATACAAGTGAAGTTTCTTTTATAATACATTTATCTCGATATTGAGAATAAAGTCGTTTGAAAAGAGAAAATTGAATAAAAAGTAAAAAATTAAATGATGGCACAATGAATTCTTCTTATATTTATATATTTTATAATTATTTACGACATATATGTAAACGTCCTATTTATTTCGGTTTAAAAATAATTATCGTAAAGAGAACAACCACTTCAATTAATGATACCTTTGCTAAAGCGATCGATATAACTTTTTCCCTAAATTTCTATTTCTATTTACATTCTATTTACGTACAAACGAAGAGGTATATGGAGTTAAATTTTTAAGCGAGCGTCTCTTACAAGAAATTCGATTATACCCGCTGGATGGTGTTCTTGCACGATTAAGACCAATCTCTCGAAATTTTTTAATACAAACGGATTGAACGACAAGGAAGACCTTTAAGCTTTTAATCCAAAAGTACTTAGAGAGAGAAATCCATTGGGTCATCATTCGCCTTTCTCCTTTTAGCCTCGCTTCTACATTTAAAGTCCTAGATTTACGTAAGGCTTTATTTAATGATCTTTACGATAAATACTAACTTTTAAAAGGTCGATTCATTAAGAAAAACTTGCATTCTTATTTCTTTATATATATATATATATATATATATATATATATATATATATATATATATTTTTTTTTTTTTTTTTCTTTCTTTTTGTAATGTAGATTTTTTAGGGACGTATTAAGGAATCCCTAAGACTTCATTATTTTATAAAAACATCATTCTATGAATGTTCTATTCAATTCTTTCCAATAATGGAAAGTTTTATCGATACTCTTGTCCGCGATGACGACCACAAGAGAAATTCGTGAAAGCAATGTTGATAAACAGCAATAGCAGTGATAAATAGACGAGCGAATATCCGTGACGAATGGGAGGAGGAAAGCTAGGATCGCTCGAGAAATCAAAGGACAGATCGTATCTCGCGTGTCTACATCCATGAATGCTTTAGACTTCAGTCGCGTATCGAAGATGTAACCCGTTAATAGATCTTTGGATCGTGATTATACATTAACGTTTTGCTGAATTATAGAGAAGAGTAAGTACGTATGTGTGTGAACAGGATGATTCGAGGAAGAAAGATAGAGATAGAAAGAGAAAGGAGAGAGAGAGAGAGAGAGAGAGAGAGAGAGAACGGGAGACGTCGGTGAAGTAGCAGAAAGGGTGAAAGGAAGAATGTAAGAAGAAAAAGGAGAAGAAGAAGGATCGACGTCCGAGAGTAATGGAAAGCCAATGGTCAGCGCGTGTATTCCCTGTAAAGGACATCAAAAGCATCGAGTCTCTATTCAAATCTTAGATGGCCGACGGTAGCATGAGTGGTGTTCCTCTGGAGACGTTCGTGATCAAAGATGTCAACGGAAGTCATGGCTGAGGAAGGACAGAGGGTAGGTATATAGGTAAGAAGGAGCGGGGGAGGATAAGTCGCAAAGATCGAGGGAAAGATAGAAGCTTACGAGAAATGGACGTTTCTATCTACGAACTTGTACGGATGTGTATGTGTACGAAGAAGAAGAGGAGGAGGAGGAGGAGGAGGAGGAGGATAAGGAGGAGAAAGGAGGGCATGAAGAACCTACTTGAAAAGAGGAAGCGTCGGATAATCATCCCGGTGCCGTTGGAGAAGGCCGGAAAGCACGGAGGAAACGGGACTGGAAAAAAGCCACCGGCACGAACCCCTTCCCGATTAGTTTTCTCTCTCTCGCGCCAAAGGAGCTCGAATAAAAAAGCCGCTTCAGCGAAAGCGCAGAAAGAAGCTACTACCTCCGTCACCCCACTTCCTTTGCCGCCATACCCGTCGTCGTTGTCCTATCCGTTCGTCGTAGCATTCATCGGAACTCGGTGCTGCTGACACTGACAAAGGGCGAGTCCGACGTCTCGTTTCTGCTTTAGCTTCAAATTCAACTTTTCTCTAATGCCACTCTTTTCTCTTGACTTCTTAAATATTCTTACGAGGCGTTATTCCGAAGGATATTAACGAGGCAATTCTCTAACGTAGTAATAAATTTGACACGAAGTTGAATCCGTTGGCATATAATGATATCATTGCGAGGTTTATTTCAATGGTACTCCTCCTATTACTTTTCTCTTTTTATCTCCGATAATGATAATAACAATAACAGTAAAAATGATTCTCTGAAGAATTCAGACCATTTGGCATTTTTTTTTTTCTTTTTCTTTTTCTTTTTTTATCTCCGAGTACGCAAAATCAACTTCGTTTGGTCCAGTCTGTTATCCCCTTCATCCTCTCGAAAGTACCCTTATCCAAATGCAGAAGAGGTAGGGAAAGAAAACAATATTCCTCCTATAAATCACCCTAATTGGCAATAAGTTCGATCTTTCTTATCTGCCGAAAGTCCCCTTCGCATTGAGAATCGAGACCACCTTTTTATCTCTATCTCTCTTTCTCTTTTCTCTTTGTTTCTTTCTTTCTTTCTCTCACTGTCTGCCTGTCTCTCTCCCTCTCTCTCTCTCTCTCTCTATCTATCTCTCTCTCTCTCTCTCTCTCTCTCTTTTGCCCTTCCCCTCGTTCAAATTTGCCCAATTCCTTGGAGAGAAGGAATCTTTCGAAAAGTCAGCGCGTAACTCTGAATCAGGCAACGGCAGAAGCAGCAATAGGATGCGCAAAGAAGGTGGACGAGCAAGTACGGGTGGTGTATGGGCGGAGACAACATCCGGAAACGTTATCGCCCGGAGAATACAGAAAGGGAATAGAGATCGTGCTTACAGAGGAAGAGAGAAAGTATGAGTGTATTTGTATGCATGTATGTGAGAGAAGACAGAGAGGGCTTTGGACGTATGCTGGATTTCCCTATCGGGCCGTACGTTTAGAATCATCCCCTGCTTTGCTAGATTCACTGGCAGAAAGCAGCCGGGAACGAACCCCTTGTCCACCCCCTAGACCATCCCTTTAAGCCCCTCTAACGCTTCTCTTCCGCAGATCTAGTGGCGGTCGTTGGTCCCCTAAGGGAAACTGCATCCATTAAGGTACGGACGCGGGCCCAGGACGTTCGGTTTACGTGCGATTTGTATGAATGGAGAGAACTTGTGGATTTGAATTGATGAATAAGCTACCTTCATCGTTTGGCATATTGAATATTATAGGAGCGATTATCATCCGACGTTTCCGTCATTCCATGCCTTCCCTTTTGTTTTTCCCCACATTCCTTTATCTCTTCTTCCCTCTCTCCCCTCCCCCCCCTTTCTCTCTCTCTCTTTCTCTATCTCTGTCTTTTCTGCTCTATTTCTTTCTTTTAAAGGATGTCACTTTTGCGTTTTATGAATTACGCGAAACAACGGAGAAAAGCATAAAATGAGGATAAACGTTTTCGCGCATTTGATGGCTCGTTACAAGAAGTATTCGTGAAGCGCTCGCTCTCTCTCTCTCTCTCACTCTCTCTCTCTCTCTTCTTTCTTTTATCTTCAGGATTTACTTTATGTCGTTTGTAGCCAATATCGAGCAACAGCAGCAGCAACAACAGCAGCAGTAACGACAAGAAAATTCGCTCTTTTACAGATTATATTAAAGGTCTTGCTTATTTTCTCTGCAAAAGTCTTTTGAAAATCTTAAAGACGGTGAAGTAAAAAGGTTGAAAAACTTTGTACTCCTTCGATGCTTTTACGCGCTTCTTGTTTCTTTTTTTTTTATAACTAATTTTATACACTAGAAGAAGTACAAAACATGAAAATGGTCGAAGACGAAAATTTATAGATCCTGGTTTAACGCGTTAATAATTAATATCGGACACCTTTAGCTTCTTACGCTTTAATGTTTAATGTGTACGTTTAAAGGAGGGGGAGTGTATAAGAGCATTGATAAAATCAGGGGAAAAGAGAGAGAGAGAGAGAGAGAGAGAGAGAGAGAAAGAAAGAAAAAAAGAGAATGAATAAAAGAGAATTCAGAAAGTTCATTCGCTCGTTCGGCTCGGCGAGCAAGCGAGGCCTTTCTTGGACACTTTGAAAGGTTTGGACCATGGCACGACACTTTTGGACGGCCTCCAAATGCGACGCCGACTTTTAACACGTTCCAAATCGTTATCGTTACTTGTAAAGAGAGTCTAGTAAAGAGCTCGACTTTGCTGTTACAGCAACCGAGTCTATCGCGCGAAACTCGGTGTCTGAAAGACAAAAGAGAACAAACTAAATTTGTATTTAAAATTAAAATTTATTCCAACAAATCTAATAACTAGTCGAACGTTTTTACAAAATGAGAAATGTTATAAGAAACTAAAATACTAAATACCTGTATATATATATATATAAAGGCCTTAAAATGAAAACTTCAATGATTCCGAATTTGGTTTCGATCGATCGAAGGATACTACCAAATGTCGACTCTATGTTCTCCTCTCTCGTTTCACGTTGTCTCGGAAAATTCGAGGAAACGCATAGCTATCGTGAGGGCAAATGTTATCACCATCGATGGCCAATGTTCGATGTATCGTATATAGAGATAGATTTATAGATTGCTATTGCAATTTGTAGAAGATCGTATATCGTCCCCGACAAAAGCGTGGTCTGTCCGAAACTGAAATTCTCCCGTTGAAAATGGAGATCGATTGGAGAAGTATAGTAGCAACGAAATGCATAGAGAAAGAATGATCGAAAAAAAGAAAAAAAAAGGAAAAATAGAGATAGAAAGAGAAAGGAAGAAAAATTGTGTAACGAGGTTTCTCGCCTACGGCAACTGCACGTAGTTTGTTTTAGATTCTCGAAAGCAATTATCCGGGAATACACCGTTCAAATGCGGGCATCATGATTTCTATTGTTCGTTGTCCGGCCGATAGCCATGGGCGTTGCAACACAATAGAATGGTCTACCTGTTCTTGGCAAAGACGCAGAGACAGAGAAACGGATATCGCGAAGAGAAGCGTAGAAATAGGAGAAACTAGCTTTGCGATACGGGACCTTGTTATTCATCGCGTGTATGCGAATTTCGACTCAATTGGCTGAACCAATTTGACCGTCGACCTATACCCAATTAAAATGATTTTAGTTTGCTAATCGAAAATCGAACGAATTTGACAGGATAGTTCCAATTTAATCTTCGATGGAATATTTTCCTTTTTTCTTTTTCTTTTTCTTTTTTTTTCTTTTTTCTTTTTTTTTCTCTTTTTTTTTCTTTTTTTTTTTCTTTTTTCTTTTTTCTTTTTTTTTTTTTTTCTATTACGTTATAGAATTGTCAATTCTTTTTACGTATTCATAAAATTCACTCGCGAAATAAAATAGAAAGGCGAAAGGAGAATCGAAGAAAACTTCAAGAACGTTGTACGTCTCATCATCGCGTAACAGGCCATTACGCTTTTTCTCGCGGACCACCCTAAGCGCAGCAGGAGAGCCGACAATTTGTGATACAATTTAAGGGACGGCAACTCCTTCCAGACACGATCTTCCAACCTTCTCCTCTTTTTCTTTGCAAAAGTCGACTACAGCCTTATATTTTGTCCTTGTAATGTTGAAACTTTTCCTTAACGACCACGTTGTCTGCCTGAATTATGGACGACACGCGACTCTAACGATGAATTTTTCTATTTATGTAACCGTGCTTGATTGGACCTCTACCCCTATTGTCTTCGCTCAGTGAAGAAGGGTCAAATCATCGATAAAATCGATCGAGACCATCCTCGAGGACGAATCTCTTTATGAGAAATTCTTTTTTTTCTCTTTTTCTTTTTTACTAAAAAATCTGTCGTTACGTCACCCGTCAACCTTCCCCCTATTATTCTTCCAAATTATTCGTCTTACCGGGGTTGTGATCGATATTTAACGACGTACAACAAGGAAGTAACTATGCTGAAAACGTCTCTTTTTTTGTGGTGCCTTCGATTTTCATTTAAACCACTATGAAAATGTTATTAGGGTGTGAAAAAAAAAAAAAAAAAAAAGAAAAAGGAAAGAAACTACGACGATTAATTAGAAAGATACGAATGGTATGAGGGGAAACAACAGTCCTGGTAGCATCGTAACTTTTTTAAGATGATGTACGAAGGTAAAAAAAAGAAAAGTAAAAAGATATAAGTATATATGGTGGAACACTTAACGCGCAACAACGACAATGACAACTACGACGACAACGACGACAACGACGACGGCTACAAGCCTTCGTCGGTGTATTTGCTATCAAAGTAAACGTTCGCTACCAATACGCAGCATGAGTCACATTCTCATAGCGGCTCGCACCTAATTCGGGTCAGGCCTAAAACAACACAGTGCTATCTAATGGAGAACACGGTACTGCGGTTGTATGCCAACGTGACTCATCGTGTCCGTCACTTCGATGGCGCGATCCCGATGATATCCTTCGACAAACAGACGGGAAGTTGGGGGATTGATGGGGTGGTGGGGAGAACTGGCAGGCGGTCGGGCGAGGGAAGTAGATTTGCTTCAAGTAGACTCACCGATACGTATTTGCGATAAGAATATCGGTGTTAAACTGACGCCGTTCCTACTATGTTCGATCTTGCTCTACCTTTTCTTTAACTTATGTATTATATTATCTCATACAATCCATCTTACTTATTAAATTGAAACTACGAATGAATGGTTCGTACTCGATTGAGTCAAAATTAAAATCAATATTCTTGAGTTTTAAAAGGACACGAAAAACTAATTAAATATGTGTATACAGACACGATTTTGTATATATATATATATATATATATATATATATATATATATATATCGACGTCATAATATCACGAAGAAAATAAGATATATCAAAAAAGACGATGAGTGAAATTACGACGACTATGACTTTTATGACAATTTCATGATTAAAAACTCCACTTTAATTAACTTGAAATGAGTTCGCGAAAGAAAACTCCAGGTTCTTTTATTTATTTTAAACGCATATATGTCCATATTTGTGTTCGTTCGTTTCCAATACTTTTCTAAATCATGGTAAAAAAATATAACTGCGCGCAAGCAAACAGGATCGGAAAATTGCGGTTCTTTTCATTACCTCATTTCTCTTCGCCGTTCTCTCACTCCGCCTCTCTTTCTTTTTTCTTTCTACTTTATGAGCGGTAATTTTGATTTACGCACCAACGCGTTGTATCGCGCATCAATTAATTTTATGTCTTTAATCTCGAACCAACGGGCGGAGGCCGTAAGTATTTTTGTTTTCTATGATCGAGCAACAAACAGGAATCCCTATAAATTCGGCCTTATTCTTTTTCCTTTTTTTCTCTTTTTCTTTTTTACAAAAACGTAATTACCGTAATTTTCTTTGCTCTCATTTTTGGTTCCATCTCCATCCTCTCCATCATCTCTATTCTCTCTTTCGAGTTTTCCCGAACACGCGCAAGCCGTCAACAGATTACTCATCTCTGTATCATCGCTTAATTAGCTTTATGGGTTCAATTTCGAAAGCCAGCCGCCTGTATAGGAAATATTAACTCATCTCTCATCAACAAGATATTCGAGTTCGTGCCGATATTTGACTAGATCTAATCGGAAGAAAATAAATAAGCGAAATATTTCATATCTCGAATTATTGCTACAGTGAAATAGATTATTAATAAAAAAAAAAAGTTGTATCTGAGAATGAAGTTAAAGGATTAATTAATTGTCTTGGTTCTAAGATTGTAAATGATCATTAATTGTAATAATCTTGATAAGAAGATAGATATTTCAATTTCTTCGAAAAGGATCGAGAACGTTTAGGTTCGTTTAATGTTATAGTTCTAGAATTGTATGCGTTGCTAGGACGTGAGCGTAAATTCGAAGCCGGCGAACTCGTCGAGTTGACATGGGTAGGATGTAGCGGAGTAGTGGCGGATAGAGCTACGCTTGGAAACAGAGAAAGGGCTGTGGAATTGCTAGCGAGAAGTATGAAGCACCACCGAACGTAGTAGCGGTAGCGGTGGCAGTAGCAGTAACGGTAGCAGCAATAGCAACAGCAGCAGCAACACAACGGCACAGCACGCCTCGATGCACTCTGCTGATGTAACCCCGGAACGCGGAGTGCTGCTCTGGGTCGGTTGTGCGCGTACCACTCGAGGAAACCTTGCAAAACGAGGAAATCGAGGAAACTACAAAAGGGGAGGGCTAGAAACCCTCGCGACCTGCGGCTGGCACGTCATTGTTCGTCGGCCGGTTCTTCAACGCTCGTCCTTCTCACCATCTCCGCGATGCTTACGAATTCAATATGCATTGTAGTCGAAGGACGACGCAAAGATGCGTCGTCTCCCTATTGTCCCGCAGGATTAGTTACAGTCGCGACATAATTAATTGTCCGTTATACCACCAACACTACTACTGCTATTACTACCACTCCTACTGCTACAACTACTCGATTTTCCTTTCACCGAACGGCTTTCTATCCATTCCTCTTCTCTTCTCTTCTCTTCTCTTCTCCTCTCCTCTCCTCTCCTCTCCTCTTCTCTTCTCTCCTCTTCTCTTCTCGTTCCCCGTTTTACTCGACGACGGATCGATCGGTTCACTCCTTCCTCCCTACCCCTTAACGACGACGAATGAAGATTTTCCGACGAAATTTCCGACTCGCGTCCTTCGTCTCTTGAATCTCAAGGACGACGATGACAACGACGACAAAAGTTCTACGGAACATAGCCCCCCCCCCCCCCCCCCCCATCCCTCCCGATCTCTCCATCATCTTTTTCGAGTGCTTCGAATTTTCGAAATCGTCGCACGTTCCTTCCTTTCCAACATTTTTCACAGTGCCGAACTTCAACGCTGTTAAAGCCTCCGACCTTCCAACTTCCACGCAGGGAACTAACAATAAGTGATTCCAAAGAGCGACGAAAGTAATTCGAACTTTCGAACAGGAGGGAGAAAGTTACAGTCCTACGGTAAGAATGTACTACCTCTGGCGGACCTTGTTTCCCTGTTTGAGTTTGGCTTATACGTCTTATCTTGTCGATTTATAACTTAACAACAACAACAGCAACGTCGATCGTCTTAAGAAATACATTTTCTTTTCTAATTCGATGTGTTCGCTTGCGTGAAACGTAGGCGTTGTATCCTTTTCTCTACGGCTAATCAATAGGTGTAACAGTAGTCTTACCTTTTTCATTTCCCTCCCCCTTCACCGTTCCCCTTTCTCTTACTTTTTCACTGCCTTTCTTCTTCCTTTTTTTTCTTTTTCCTTTTCTATCTTTCTTACTCTTCTTCTCTTGCTTTTTCTCAATACGAACTCTAACGCCTGGCCAAATCGTTCGCCACGGCAGACACCTCAATTTCCTTCGACCGATATGTCAATAATCTCGAAGGAAAGTGGTTTTATATCCTCGCCTGAGCTGGCTCGGGTGTTTACTCGAAAGATCCGAATGGAGTCTAATGAAAACAGAAGAAAGGAGACGCGGGAATAGGATAGCTTCTTCCCAGCAATACTTTTCCTACGCGTTCGAGTGGTCCGGATGCAGTTACTCGTTCGTTGTCGAATCGGAATGGAGAGAAAAGGTGGTGAAAGAGGGATGAGAGGAGAGAGGGGGGTGGGTGGCAGAGGGAAGAATTGCGCTCGAAAGAAGAAGGAACAGAAGAGGGGAAAAGAATGAGAAACGTAAAAGAGTCGACGGAGTGAACGATAACGGCCATCGTCACGCTCGAATCTCGCGAGCACAAATAACTATACAAATGAAATTAACGAATGCTTTGCCATACACGAATAGATGGGATATTAAAAATAATCAATGATCATCGCGTGAGATACACGGATAATATATTCCGGTTGTTACCTTCCATCGAGATTTCGAGAATGGAAACTAGATGATCGAAAGAAAACGAGTTGAAAGGAAAAGAAGAAGAAGAAGAAGAAGAAGAAGAAGAAGAGTAAAAAAGAAGAATGAGAAGAGAGATGGAGAGATACGGCGAATGGTTACTATAAAGCACGAAGGGGAGACAATTAATACTTTCGCGGCAATTTAAATTCCTCTTCTCTCTTTGTAATATATTCGGTGGTTGGGGTCGATGTAACGAAGGGTGGCGGTACGAATGAAGTCGAGGAACAGAATTAGAGAGAAGATAGAAAGAGATAGGGAGGGAGGGAGGGAGATAGGAAAACGAGAAAGAGGATGTGGAAGAAGGTATACACGATCGCCAATGTTGGAGAAAAACCGAGCAAAGAGGTACAAATGGAATTAACGATGGCATACGAAACGCGCTTTATCGAATGCGTGATTTCCCAACGGAACAAAAATGCCATTTAGGCACACTCGAATAGTCCGTGAAACATCGTGAAACGAAATTCTCCGGGTGAAAGCGTTAAACGTGGCAATGTAGAAAATTTTCTATCGCTCTTTATTCCCATTGGAAATCGTGCAACACGCTTAATTACAAACTCAAGTAGATGCTACTCTTTTAGTCTTTTTTTTTTTTTTTTTTTTTTGATTTCACACTTTTTCATTTTATTTCTTTCTTATCAAGTGACACGGTCGTCTCTTATTCCCGATGCAAACGCAAAATTAAAAATAGTGCATATAATCTAATGAATCTCATAAAAAAAATATTAATATAATTTCTTTCTCCTCGATCGATTATATAATTCGTCTCGTTGAGAAGAATTTTGGCGCAATTATTTCGGAAAACTCGTAAACTCGAATACGAGAGAGCGGCGGTGATCGCATGATCGAAGTTCTTGCTAGCTGAGAAACAGTACTCGAGAAGATAAAGCACGTTTCCGTGAATTGCGGCGAGACTGCAGGCCATATCGATAAGAGGATTTCGTAATATGTATGGACGCCATCGTCGAACGGCCGGCCGGGTTGAAATTGAGTTAGCGAGATTCTTGGAGCTTACGTATACTCCATCGTGGATAAGTTACATTATCGGCAACGTTTCCTCGGGCAAGCAAATCGCAGCCTTGCAAGTAAGCGTGAAGGATCACGATGGTTCGTTCAACCATTGGCCAATCGCGATAATCCAGAAAAATGTTTGCTGATAAAGAGTTATTACTTTGTAGTTCGGTGAAGAATAATCAATGATCAAACGTGAATAATTGGGTCACGCATTATCCATGATGAGATCTCGATTGAATTTTCATAAAGCGATTCTCAAATGGATCGTATTGGGAATCTCCGATTTAATTGCAATTAAAATAAAATTTAATATTCCATCGTAATATAAAATAACTTTTAACAATTTTGTATCTATTAATATAGTTATTGTATTACCGAGAAATAATATGGAGTAAGTTTTGGGCTAACGTGCCAAGTGATATTCGTTATACCGTTTACGTCCACCTACGCAGAACAGCGAGGGCAGAATTTATGCGTTTAGCTATCCATAGGCCGTGCAAGTCGCAATAATGTTCTACCTCCCTGTTTTACGATACTCTTTGCATCCTCTTAGAAATCCTTCGCAAAACACATAAATATGGTATGCCGCGACAGTACATATATATCTGGCAAGCCAACGTGGACATTTGATTTGTCGCTATGAACTATATAGGTGAATTTGATGTATTTACTTTGCCCTGACCGAAAGAGCATACACTTTTCGAAGATGATTTTTATTAAGGGATCATATCGAAATTGTAACAAATTTTAAGTGAAGATCATATAAGGATGAAAAAAAATGAACAAAAATAAAAAAAAGTCATTTTTCGATCAGATAATCGATGTTAGATTTGACAAAAAGTCAAATAAAAAGTTTCCATAAATTGAATTCTAATCGTTCGATGCGTCTTATCAATCCTCTCTATAGAAAAGTAAGAAAAAGACAGGTGTTCTATCGAATATACCGCTTGGTTGTCACATAAGGGTCGTTGCATTAGATGATTACTCAATGTCGCATTGACCACATTCTATGTTGGTGAGAAACAAAGGTCGAGCTTAGAAGAAGAAAAGAAAACTTCGAGTTCGTTCTCTTTCTTCTTCTTCTTCTTTTTTTTTTTTTCTTTTTTCTTTTCTTTTTTTTTTTGTATCTCTCGCTTTTCCTACGGACCGTGCAAGTTTTATATATACAGAGAAAACTGGACGAACGTTCGCGTACTTCGTCTTCCCTTCTAGAACATCCTTGACGTTTCCTATACTTTTTGACTTTTTCTTCTACTCCCTCTCTCCTTCTCTCTTTATTTCTTTCTTTCTGCCTTTATCCCATCGCCAAAGCTTTTGCCGGCAACCGCGCCTCGTAGTTGAAAAGTTAAACACAGATTCGAAATTGGCATTTCTTGCTCGCTCGATCAGAGTTAACGTAGCGCAAAACTTTTACAATTCTACTTGCGCCCCTCGGCGATCGACTTCCTGCCAATTCGTGCATCGAATATCCTCTCCTATTGTTTTCCATGGCGATAGGTGAAATCGATCTTATAATACGATCCTGATATAAAATCCTATGATTATTTCTTCTTGTTCCTTTTTCCTTTGTTTTTTCTTTCTTTTTTTTTTTTTTTTTTTCCTTTCTTTTTTTTTTTTTTTTTTTTTTAAGAATGCAAATAATCCCAACCGTTCGTTTCGAACGATCGATTTTCAAAGACTGCATTTTCATACTGGATACGATATCGTTTGCGTTTCATCGAAAAATTAGAAAAGAAAGGAAAAATTATCAAGAAAATCGTTTTATAGTTACTTCGTGAAAAAAAAGAAAGAAAGAGAAGCCAACGATTATCCTTCCAAGCGATATAACCGGAGAAGCTGCGAACGGTAACGAGAATAAATTTATGCGATTGCGTTATAAACGAAGTCGGAGAAAGTCGAACTTGTACGCGGAGAAGTTCATGGTGGACCGTACGCTCTTGGCCGATATGAACCGGTAGCTCGACATTTACATACAAATAAGCCGACCCCTTGATATTCTAAACGAGTCTCCATCCAGTGACTCTAGTTAGCGTTAAACTGCTAACTTCGTTGGCCGATGGGAACGCTCGATGCACTTTTCATTTCATTTTTCTTCGTGCTACTTTCTTTATTTTTCCTCGTCTCGAACTTTGTCCGTGAAAAAAAAAAGGAAGATTTATAAGAGAGAAAAGATTTAACAAATGCTATATAATCGTCACATCGTTTTTATCAGGTCTATATCGTCGAAATAATAAATTCATTATTGTCTTCGAACTGAATCATATATTTGTCATTTTTAGGCTATTACGTTCTTTTATTATCTTCTTTTCTTTCTCTTCTTTTTATCCTGGATTTTCACTCAAGTCATTTTTCTAATTACTGGCATAGTCGTATTCGAACCGTGAAAGATCTTATCAACGTTGCCTTAACTCGTCCGTTCGCTTTTTCTTGGAAAGGGAAAAAGAGGGACACGTAGAATGAAAAAGTAACAAAAAAAAAAAAAAAAAAAAAAAAAAAGAAAAAGAAAAAGAAAGACCATGAGTAAAATAGAAGACAGAAAGGAAAAGTGCTTGGTCCTTTCAATTTTATGCAATTTCCTGCTGACTTAGACCTTCTACCCGATTTAATAGAAGATCCGCCGATCAAACAGGCAACAGAGCCGTCTGCTTTCTTCCTCGATTATATCTACTTCCTCTTTCGTGGACGAAGTCCCCCTCGCTTTTGTACTTTGCAGGATATCAAGGCCGAACGAGGGAGAAAGCAGGCTAAGTGAGAAGAAAAAAGGGGTTAAGATAAGCTCGTCATCGTCGTCGTCATCATCTTTCTTTCTTTTTTCTTTCGGTGCTCTGCACCTGACCTTGTCTCTAAACGCTTCGTCGACACGATCGAACGAGTTAGTAAGTCTAAAACGAACAAGAAATTGATATCAATTGAAGAAGAACAAAATGTCCAGCTGTTTTAAATCATAAATCACGATACATGATGCGAGTATTTTTTTAAAATCTTGTACAGATATATAATTTCGTGGAGAGAAATTTTTTTTCTTTCTCACTTTCCATAAATGAATATTTTCTTTCTCGTAGGGATTTCTCGATCTTTCTTTCCCTTCTACACTTTTATTCATATTTTTAAAAATTAAAGAGAGAGAGAAAGAGAGAGAGAGAGAGAGAGAGAGTGAAGATTCAAGTCGTAAGCAACTTTCGTTTAAAAGATAAATTTTAATGACTTGCACTCTTCGTGGAACTCATCTATGTAGCGGTCTTAAAAAAAAAAAAAAAAAAAAAAAAAAAAAAAAAAAGAAAGAAAGAAAAAAGAACATGAAAAAGTCTTTTAAAAGAAAAAAGCGTAATTGAAGTCGAGTATAATCGATACAGGGCATGTTTCGTTACGCTCGAAAAGAACTCGAATGGTTCGCTGGAAACGTGTCAATCCAAAGAAGAAAAGCCGACGAGTTAAAGAGGCTAGCACGTCAGAGAGGAGCTTTTTCGAAAAGGACGGCCACCTGCTCGAGCATCTCAGTGGATAGGAGGGTCGGGTAAAACGCGGAGTAAATCGGGGGTTGGAAGGTCCAAGCGAAGCGAAGAGTCGAGGGTCGCTCGTAAATCGAGGAGAGCCTCTTGCCGGAACGGTACGGCCCTCTTACACAGATATTATGGATCGCGTGGATGAGAGAGCAGCCATCTTCGCGGGAAGTTTCGCGCATAAAAATATTTCGAGTTTACGAGAAAACTTTTCCAGGAATTTTGCTCGTTGCCACGGTAATTGTCGAAGACGTATCGCCGTCCGCTCGCAACTTTTACCTACCTTTTGTCGTATCCCGGCCTGGCGCTTTTTTATTTATTTCTTTTGCTCCGTTTTTTCCTTCTTATTTTCACGAGATTAATATTTCGCGACCTATGTACTTTTTATTATTACTATTAGCACTAGACACTATTACGTTGCGCATACATTACGTCCGGGCTTTAATTTAATCCGTAAGGATATTTAATTCGCAAAGAGCTCGCTCGCAAATCCAAGCGTAATCTATATCGTTGGTCGTGTATTAAGGGGTACACTGGTAGTAGTGGTCGTAGTAACGTCGATTATTATCATTATAATGTATATAAGACGAGCGCATATATGCGTCGCTTTACTCGTAGGCATGTCTATGTACATGCTAGCGTATGCGCGCGTGAGTATAACGGCACGCGTGGTAGTCCCGATCCACCCCATAGGAGGAAATTGCTCCAACGCTCAGGGCACTTCCGCGAGAGCGTGTACCTTACCTTTGGGTTTCACTGGTGTGTATATATATGTTCGCGTGGACACAAGTATATGCTTTTTCGCCGTACAACTACTATATATCGTAGAGACTAGAGCGTACCTCAACCGGTGGTATGGTAAACTAAGGTAATTTCACGATAATTCGAATAGGGTCTAACTTTCTACCGTCGGTGAAGTTTCACCGGGCTAGAACGCGCCGAGCTGCAGATTTTAAATCTGGACGCGCCGTTTACTCTTTGAAAAGCCCGCTTCTACCCTTTCTCCTCCGTACCTTCCTCTTTATTCTCTCTCTCTCTCTCTCTATGTCATTGTTTACGTATTATTAATGCGTATTACCAATACAAAATAAAACATATATATATATATATATATGTTTTATTTTTTGCCAAACAAAATCGTACATTTCTCGTACCGACGAACTTTGCAAATTTCTTTTTATATCGAAGATTTTAATCTTCCCGGTTGATTTCCCAACGTTTCCACTCTTCAAGTCGAGTTCAAAAGGTATTATGCAACCACTTAGATAACGAGCGAAAGAAATTCGACCGACAAAGAGCTCTCTTGAAAATGTTTTCGACTTTTTCCTTTGAATTTGTCGCGACTTTTTCCGCAGTTATCGTACCAACAAATAAGAAGCGGGTTTACGCGAAATCCAGTCCGATGTTTCAGCTACCTTCGTAGCTATCTTCTTCCTTCTTTTATCCTTTTTCGACGTCGAACACGCTACTGCACGCTTACTTTCTACCATTAATCCTATGACCCGAGTCAACGTCGGAATCTGACGGGGATGAGAATTCTTGTAACAGCATAGGAGAAAGAGAGCAATCTGCCTTTCCCGATGCGGTCGGATTAACGAAAGGAGAACGATTTTGCAATTCCATTTCTCACGATCTTTTCACGAATGAAATTTACAATCGTCACATTTTTTTTCCTCTCTTTCTCCCTTTCTCTTTTCCCTTTTTCCTAAATAATGAACTTTAAATATACTATCATAATAAAATATTCTATTGTTTATAAATCACTCCTCTCGCTTTATTTTGCCTCGTTCTCGTGCATCCAATTTTGTTCTCCGCAGGTAGATATACACCGTATATTCTCTGTTAATAAACGCGAAGAATTTAATGAATCCCTCGACGGAAGCAACAAAAATTTGTTTCGCGAGAGGGTTGAAACGAACGTGGCAAAGAATTTTACGATGGTGAACGTTAACACAACTCGGCTTTTCTCTTTCGCGAAGGGGTGTCTTCTCCCCTGCTGCTACCACGAGTCAGTTGAACGTAAATTCCAAATGCAAAAAATTTCGGTCGTCGGTGATAGAGTTGACGTACCACGGTTATCAATTCAAAGGTCTAAGTCCATAACGTAAAGAACGAGTGACCTCTCTCTCGCTCATACTCTCAGCTTCCGTGATCTACGTTTTAAGAGGATTAAGCGAGAAGATTATTGGAGTAGGCACTTTTTGTTATGCAACCACTGTATATTTTCATCTTTCTTCTCGAGGTCGGTACTTTCGCACGTTAATCGCGTCAAAAAGTGAATTTCACGTGCGAACCTCGAATATCGACTCTTTACTTTCCACTCGTACAATTCCTTCCACGGATTAAAAGAAAAAATCGAAAATCTACCTACTCGTATCATCGTACTCGATTATTTCCTTTCTTTGTTTGTCTTTTTTTCTTTCCTTTTCATTTTACTTTTCGTACGCTCTTGCGGATTAACTCTCGATCGATGCTAATATCTCGCATTTTTATTTTATCGATACAATAGTACCGCGAAAGAGAAAGAAGAAAATAGAAATAGAGAGAAATAGAGAGAAAAGAGAGAGAGAGAGAGAGAGAGAGAAATAGTATCCGTTTGACGAGAGACGATTCGAGAACGTATCGGTGGCATCGTACTTGCGCATTATTTGTTGGATGGCGACGTGCATGTAGCTTCCATGCGTGCTAACGCGCTATCGAATTTCGATTAATCGATTGGGCGGCCATTAAACGATACCGCGGCAACGAGCCATTAATAAAAGAGCTTAATATTACGAGGATCGTCAAGGATAAAGATCCTGCTGGGCATGATTTCCACCTAGTCACTTGCAATCCCACCCTCCTTTCTTTTAATTTTTTCCCATCTTTTTTCGTTTCTTCTTTCTCATATGCTCTCTTCGCATAGGCGATGCTCTGATGAGCAAAGAAAAAATATAAGACGACGAAGAAGAAGAAGAAGAAAAAGGGTCGGTCTGCATTCTTCTGATTTTTCTGTTCGTTCCTCGAGAGCTTCCTAGCGTTTCCTTCGCAAAATGCTTCACATGGCCCGAATCTTCTTCTTTCCTTCTTACTTTGTCTATATTTTCTTTTTTACCTCTTTCCTTTTTTTCCACCACCGAAAGGTTCACGCCCACTGAGCCATCCCTGCCGCTTTGTGACCCGTTGTTTCAACTTCGAGCCATCTTCAACGTCCGCAATTTCTTAAAGGTAACGTCAGCTCGCAGGGACGACTATATGCATTTTTCCTTGTCCTTTGATCCGGCACGTTAAAAGCAAAAATCTTTCTACGTAAGAATAAAAAGCCGGCTGACTCATTTCGCGAAGCAATCGGGGTTCGTTATTTTTTCTTTCTTTTTTTTTTCCCCCTTTCTTTCTTTCTTCCTTTCTTTTCGCACAAATATTCGAACAAAATTCTCTTGTACAAGTTGATTATTCAAGGCGGAAATGAGTAAGTAATAAAAAATATATTAGAAAAAGGAGATGGAAGAAAGAGAATGCCATCGCGATCATGAATGCTCTTGTTTACTCTAAATTTTTTTCCCCAATTTAATTGTAAAAATGACTTAATTACATTCCCAGACTCTTTCATTACGCACCCTGGTAAACACGCGCCGGCTCCATTTCACTTTATAATTGAGTTTGAAACTATCGTGGCGGTAACATGTAATCGGTAACGCGTAACAAACACAAACTAAGACGTGCACGGAGACACGCGTTCCTGGCACTGATCGTGAGTCGATAATGCTGCATAGACTGCATACTGCGAACGCATACTCGGTTTTAATCGCGTACGAGTGTGCACTCGAGACAACGAAAGAGTTAATTACGACATGTTACCTTTGCTAACGAGTCGTTCCGAGTTGTATCGCTTTATTTGAGTTGTATCGTTTCTAAATTCTATATAAAAATATAAGGAAAGAAGGGGAAGTATTCAACGATACCTATCGGTAATATAATTAGAACTAAAGCATCGTTGTCATTGTCGGCGTAGCCATTGGCCATGATAGTCGGACGAGGCACGAAGGATATTCCGGATGCCCGTAATCCCAGAAGGCTACGTTATGTTAGCCTCAAAGCCCTTCTGGCACGTGCGTTGACACGTTAGCGGGATGCTTGGTACCTGCGAATTCTCGAACATCCTCGGAAATGATCTTCCTACGATCGCCTCGATATCTTCGACGAGATTTACAAAAGAAAAGTAATATAACATTTACGTTACCAGATCCTTATGCCCTTAGATGAATAAATTATAAATTACATTGTCGTAAAATCAATTATCTATAATATAGCTTCTTTTTTTTTTTTTTTCGAACAATATGCAGGTAATATCGAAAGTATTAATGGTCTGTAGTGAATGTATTCCCTCCAACTTGCGGATATAAAAGATATACGAAAAAGGAAACTCGAGAAACTGAAGAGGATACTCTCGTTATGTGCCATTAATGCCCTCGATTCTATATACACACACATACATTACATATATACATACATATGTAACATAAGCATTGCTGATACGTTTTACCGTTTCCCATATTACTCGACTATTTTGCGAGACTTGTAGAGCTTAACCGCACAACTTCCAAATTGCAGCTGGTGCAACGAGAATCTCTGCATCTTATTAGGTTATCTAACGGTAACAATCGTTAAATACTCGCTAGTCGAATACTAGCTGCTCTCCTTGTACGCCAGTGAGTTGGACCGTAACTTCGGGCGATGTCCAGGCTCGTTATAACAAACGAAGAGCCGAGCAAAAGCAAATTAGTCGGGTCTATCTCGGGTATCTGATTATCGTCGAGAACCTTTCTTCCCGTAGACAATACGCAACATATGTACATATATGTATGTGTGTATATATACATATACACATATGTATATATACATACATATATACATACATATATATATATATATATATATATATATATATGTACACGTTACGCTTATACTTCAAGATAATACGCGCTTTTCTATACAAAGTTATTGTCAATGATCCTTTAATTAAACTAAATCGCATTCGACGAGTATCATATAACGTATTGAGAGTACGCTCGCGTTCCTAATTAATTAAAAATACATACAAATAATATAGCAGTAGCTCTATAATTTCGAAGCTTTTTGTTATAATTGGCATTGGTATATGTATACACGTTAGTCATGATAATAATTTCAAATTCAAGAAATGACGATCGATTCTATGAATCGTAGATATAAAGAGAACGTAAATACATACGACGCGAATCGTATCTTTGTTTCGAAAAGCCAATGATACTCCATCGAGATCTGTCACTTCGAGATTCGCCTTGCTCACCGTATTTCGAATTCTCACTCTCTCTCTCTCTCTCTCTCTCTCTCTCTGTCCCTCTTTCTCAGGAGGGAATTCGCCACGGTCTGTCTACCGAAACACAATTGAAAACTTTGCATCGACCTATCTCTGTAAATCTTGTATTTGGACTATTTTCAAAATGCAAGGCATTTGGCATCTACGACTTTAACGTGTTCGGTATTAAAAAGTACAAAAAAAAAAAAATTCTTATTGTCATTTTCTTATTTGTTCGGTCCTGTTTTTTCTATATTTTATGTTACTCTTTCTATGATCGATTTAATTACTTGTAAAAAGTATTGAAAATTTTTATTTGATATCGACGAAGGACCATAAACTCAAAGCTCGCATTAGAAACCGATATAATTTGCAGAGGGTGCGAAGAGCGAAGGGACAGATTTTGACAGTGTATGCGTATGCTCTTTCATTAGCCACAGGAAATTAACCAAGGTCCGCCGTAGTCTGTCTCCTTTCATTCCCTGGAGTACTCTTGAAAGCGTTATTCCATGACGGTCGGGGCTTGAATAGTTGGGTGTTGATTCGTACGTAGTACTGCCATTGAATCTCGAAAATCGACCTACACATTTGCATCGCTCCATGATGTAAACGAAACAAGCCTATCATTCTTTTTTCTCTTCCTTCCTTCCTTTTTTTGTTTATTCAATTCAAAATGCTCTTCTTCTTTTATAACTTATACGATTTATTAACGACGATAGTGGTCTGATAGTAATTATGGTAATAAAAATGCAAAGTCAAATGTCGATATATATTTTGGTTCGAATTAAAATACGAACTCGACATCGGAGCTACTCGAGCGAGGTCATTCACCCGATAGCAATTATTTTACGAATAATTGCTCCCAACTCGTTGCGAAGACGATATTACTTATGTAGAGCGTATCGAGATCGGAAAAATTCAAATATACGAAGGCCGATATACGTTGAGAGCCGAAAGTGGAGGAAGTACGCGCGACGTGCATTACACTTTTAAATCTTAATTATCAAGTCAGATTACGAGGAATTAATTTCGCATCGGTGCAACCGCCGCCTAATGACGTCCAAGTTGAAAATCGATTTAAACGTTAATTCCGACGCAGGCTTTGCCCTTCCATCGGTCTTTCGATCTTACTACAATAAAGTCGTGAAATGTATTTTCTTTTTATACGAAATCGAAAATATTCGAAAGTCCGTTCTTCGTTATTACGTTACGTGCACTTGTTATGAAAAGTTTTTAATCAGAAAGCGAAATCTCCTTCGCTCTTTCTTCCTATTATTTCAACTATTTCTCATTCTCCTTTCCTTTTTTTCTCTATCTCGCTCCCTCTCTATAACGCTAGCTCTGGCAGCTTCACATTTCAGTCACCCTCTTTTGCATCACTGCCACACGACCGCCCCCTTCATTTGCGAGGCGACAAGAGAGCTCCGTATTGCCCTGAAGCGCGAACGCAAAGAGAGAAAGAGAGAAAAAGGGAGGAAAAGTGGAGACGTGGTGGGTGGTGATGCGGACGAGGTAGAGGGCGACTTTGACTCGAAAGGGGGGGGGGGCAGGGGATGGTTGCGGAATGGTGGGTACATGGGAAGGGACTGCGACGCAAGGGAGGAGAATTTGCATAATTGTTTTCAGTTTACCAGGGCGCCTTGCGCTAATGAAGAAAAATACGTCCTCGGCGTGCCGGCCGTGCAGAGCGATACGGTAACCACCGATATTCCTCCTCCGCTTTTTCTCCTCTTTCTCCTCCTCACCTCATTGCCACTCCTCACTTCATCCCACCGTTTCCGAGCCCTCTCTTGTTTTTCTCCCTCCCTCCCTCCCTCGCTCCCTCTCTCTCTCTCTCGCTCTCGTTTGCTTGCTTTTACTCGCCAGTCTGTTCTTCCGACCCGTCGGCTTTTTAATGATTTATTAACGATAGTACGAGACATAATTATTTATAATTAATTTTGTAATGAACGCCATCGAACGCGAACCTTTCGAAACGCTGCAATTACATACACGCGCGCGCATCTGTATGCGTTCTAACTTACTCTACCACAACGATATATCCCTCTAGTAATTTATAACTTATAACGAGCGATTATCGAGAGATAAAACGTCCTTAACGAATATTACAATTATTACGAACGCCTTTGAGCATTGGCAAGGATGAACGATGGCGGAAGAAAACGTTTTTTAAAAAACTCTCTCTCTCTCTTTCTCTCTTTCTCAAATAACATAAGTAATAAATACTTCGAATAAGTGTTCTATCGAACGCTTTGAGTAACATTGTTTTGCGTTTGATTTTTACTGCAGACTACTGTGCGTGGAATGACGAGCGAGCGAGCTGGAAATCGTATTTACTGTGAAGGAAATGAAATTCCACGTTATCACAGTAGTCGCGACTGGTGTGACCGTAGGCCGATGCTGGCAAGAGAGATAGAGATTGATAGAGGAGAGAGAGAGAGAGAGAGAGAGAGAGAGAGAGAGAGAGAGAGAAGCGAAAGGGCACGCTGAGCGATCGTGTGCGAAGGGCGATAGGTAATTTCGAACGGATACCACGAAGGACTAATCTTCGAGCAAATCACGGATAGCGTATTGGAGCCGCGGGCGCGTAGTAGGACGTGCAAAATCGAAAATGTCTATCGATTTTGCGTCCTCCTACGTCGGTACGATACGACGGATGAGAGAAGGTGGATGAGGAAGAGAAGGAGGACGAGGAAGAGAAGGAAGAGAACAAGGAGGAAGAGAACAAGGATAGAAGGGTGACCATCCACGTTTTAAACTCTCCACTAGATACGCCGGTCACGTGTAGTGTCCGCTGATACGAAAGCCGCATACAAAACTTTTTCACCCCTTTTCTCTTCTCGGCTCTTACCCCACTATATATCTCTTCCTCGCCCTCTCGAGTAGAGCTCGCGTACTGAGAGTGTATACGTCACCATCACCAACGTTATGTCCCTATATCCCAATCCCTACATCCGTGAACGCATACTGCCATCCAGTCAGCTCGACGAGAAACAAGAAGGTCCCTGAGCAACGAGAGGTAGAGACACGTACACAGTATCCTCTTGCAAACAACATTTTAAAGAGAAGAAACGTTCGACTCCTTTGTTATACCCTTTTCTTATTTCTCTCTTACCATTCTCTCTTTCATCTTTTTCATTTTCTTTCTTTCTTTTTCTCCCATACGCGTTCTTGATCCCTTTCTCTCAATTTCATACCGACATACGTTCTACGACCCCTTCAACCTCTCACATCTCTTAACTCCGAGAATGATTTATTCGATTTTAAGAGCTATCCTTCATAAATCCTTCCTGTTTTTTTTTTCTTTTCTTTTCCTTTTATTATTTTTTTTGTTTGTTTTTTTTTGTTTTTTTTTGTTTTTTTTTTTTTTTTTTTTTTTTTTTTTTTTTTTTTTTTTATTGAAAACTCATCTAACTTCTCGAGAATTTCATAGGAAATTTTTTGTTTCTAGTTATTTCTCCTTTCTATTTATTAGTGTAATTAATCGCTTATTATTCTGTCATTATGATCGAATAAAACAAACAAAAAAAAAAAAAGAAAAAAATCGGCGATAATCGATCATCGAAAAAAATAATTCACGATCAGCGGAAAACGTTCGTTACAAAAAGGACGGATAAGAGGAGAACATCGATAAAAGAAGAAAAAATGCTTAGAAAGCAGCAGATTCAGCAACTGCGATGGTTTCTGCGAAATTACTGAAAATTCTCGTCGACTTTCACCATTCTGACCCTATCTATCTCTATCGAATCATCCTGTCCGTCTCTGTCTCTCTCTCTCTCTCTCTCTCTCTCTCTCTCTCTTTTTCTCACTCACACCGATTTACTCCTTTCTTTATCTCTTTAGATCTGTCAGTCCGTTAGTTCATCCCTGTTCTCTCTTTCAGCGCTTTTTCCCATCTTCGTCTCTTTTAGATATTCGTTTCTCGTTGCCGAAGCGACCGAAGCGAGCTGAATTAACGCGACTAAATAAGACCCTGCAAATGATCCATCTTAAAGATCTTACTAATTGTCAGAATGGATGGGGATTGGCGTTATATTGATTGCGACAAGGAAAGATAGAGAATTAAGAGATGGTAAAGAGGTAAAAAGATCTAACGAAATTCTCGTAAAAGAGAATAAGAAAAATCAGAAGAATTAATAAATATTTAAGTTTCATTTCTAAAAATAAATCGCGCTGTTAGGATCTCCTTAAATTGAAAAAAAAAGAAAAGAAAAAAATTTTGAATTAAAAAAAAAAAAAAGAAAAGAGTGGAAAGTACTTTTCGTTTGTCCGAACTCGGTCAATTTGAGCGTAGCTTAAAAATACTCTGCAAAAAATCATAGAACACTCAATGAAACGATTCGATACTAACGATCGAGAAAGAGAGAGAGAGAGAGAGAGAGAGAGAGAGAGAGAGCCACTAGCGCCTACGAGTTTCAGTCGGCGTGATCGAAGATTCGATAATCGTACCGAGATCGTCCACGACTGCGATACGCCTCGCGGCGTCCAATTACTGATCGGTAATTGGGGCAGAATTTCTGCTGAGCTCAAATTTGCGCTCTCTCGCTTTTGTCCGTCCTCCTCCTCGCACTCCCACGCTCATTCTCGCTCTCGCTTCAGCCGCTGCGGTCAGTAGCCATTGCTTCCTTGTTAATTAAAGCGATTATACCTGCTTTCATAGCACGAGATCGTACTCTCTTATCTTGTGGATATTTCTTTCTTTTTATTTCTTTTGCTCCTCTTTTTTTCTTTTACTTCGTTGTAAGTGCCTAACCTATCGTGTGTTTTCCACTTAGCGATTTCATCTACCTCGAAACGAATGGACTATATATCTCTCTTTCTTTTCTTTTTTTTTTTTTTTTTTTTTTTTTTTTTTTTTTTTTTTTTTTTTTTTTATTATATCGAACTTTGGCCATTCGTAATTTTTCGAAACGTTAATAAATAGCTCTGCTTTGTTTTCTTGGCAGAGAATAATACAGTAATTTTTGAAAATTATTTCTATGTGACTGCGATAAAGATTCCGCCATTATGAGCTAAACGAACGATGGGATCGAGCGTTGTAATTATTTTCCAATTAATACATGAAAACGTGGGAAAGTTTGGAGAGCTTGAAAAATATGCAACGTCGTGCGAGTGCCTATGCGAGATAGCCGAAAATTACTCCCGAATCAGCCGTTTCGCGACCCTCGAATTTATACCCCTCGAAGCACGCGTAACGGAGCGTATACAGTACGCTTTGGGGTGATTTCAGCGCGTGGCATCCCATTCTCAGCATCTGGTTGGACGAACTTGCGAGATCCACCTTTCGCATTGTGGTGTATCCGTCAATTCACGGAAAGTTCGTCTTCTGAAATACGAAAATTGACAGACGAGACAGATAACTAGAAAAAGAAAATTTTCTTTTCTTATTATAATCGACGTAACGTAGCTATTTCGATGCTTCAAAGATAACTGATTTGATTGCGATTATAATTTAACAACTACGACCGAACGGATGGGAAAAATCTAAAAGAAAAGAGAAATATTTCCTTTGATCCGAGGCAATAATGTATTAAAAGGGCCACAATAAAGTTCCTTCTCGTCTGTTTAGAGTGGATAATTAATGACAGTGAAAGGGAGAGAGAGAGAGAGACAGAGAGTCAGAGAGAGAGAGAGAGAGAGAGAAAGAGAGAGAGAAAAAGAGAGGAGAAAGAGTGAAAGAGAAAGGGCGAGAGACTGAAACAGGGAATGAAGGGTAAGAGGAAGAGTACTCGTCGAATCAAAGGAACGAATCGGATCGGCATGCTCGCGGATCGTTCGTAGAGCACGAATTTAATTTCCTCCGTCTATCCGGCGCACCGAGTACAGCCGAGGGAATCGGTAAGGGAACTAATTATTTCGTTGGCATTGGCTGGGGATGGTGAAAGATGAAATGAATGAATCAATGGAAAAAAGCTTCCACTCTGGCTGCACGGCCATCCCTCCCATTTTCTCTCTTTCTCTTTCTCTTTCCATTTCGTGCAATAAGCGAAAGTTATTTTCCTGCAGTGCGGGTCCGTGCTTTCGAAGCCAACGGAGTGGGGAAGGGAGGAAAAGAAAGAGAGAGAGAGAGAGAGAGAGAGAGAAAGAGAAAGAGAGGTAGCTCGCGATAAGCGGTTATCGGAGTGTAATTCAATTACGGGATCTTCACAGTGCCTGGAGCACCATTGTCTCGTTTTGCCAACCACCCTCTACCCGTTCGCACCCATGCCATCACCGAGGTAGATGCTGATTCGTTATCACCCTTCGTCCGCCGAGACACAATGGTGTTAAACAGAAGATAACCAAACTGATATTATAGTTATCAACCCGCTCCCGAGTTCCCCGTCGACAACTTTGTTAAGTCATGTGATTCTCTCTCTCTCTCTCTCTCTCTCTCTCTCTCTCTCGCTCTCTCTCTCTCAATTTCTTTTTCTTTCGATTTTCTTTATCTTTATTTCGACTTTTTCTCATTGAAAGTTTGGAAAAAGTCATAAAATCCATGTCGAATGCATTCGACTACGTGAAAGAAAAAAAATGCACGCCTATTCTTTCGAATGTTTTTGCATAGAGCGTCAATTAACGAAATAGATAGTAAAAAAGTAAATAGCAGAAGAAAATTTGCGCAAAGGGAAACTTCGTTGAATATATACAACGGAGAATTTTAAAATGCGAAACAGGTTCGAGTGAGTGGTACATGTTAGATGAGAGACGTAAATATTCGTTTACATGAGTTATCATCAGTGACGAAAATATAAGAGAGAAAAATTAAATTTCGCTTTTTCATCGATATTATTTCTTTCTATCATGTAGAGATTTATCTTGTACAATATATTTACATGCATCGTAGGTTTTCCGAATGAAATAATTTTTTTTTCCCTTCTCTTTCAACATTCTTCTTCGCATTTCATCGTAATATTACATTGGTCATAT